>NW_026948537.1:0-152500 GCF_035770615.1 Melospiza melodia melodia
TCGTAAATACGGCCGTAAAGCGCGACTGCCGTAAATACGGCCGTAAAGCGCGACTGTCGTAAATACGGCCGTAAAGCGCGACTGCCGTAAATACGGCCGTAAAGCGCGACTGTCGTAAATACGGCCGTAAAGCGCGACTGCCGTAAATACGGCCGTAAAGCGCGACTGCCGTAAATACGGCCGTAAAGCGCGACTGCCGTAAATACGGCCGTAAAGCGCGACTGCCGTAAATACGGCCGTAAAGCGCGACTGCCGTAAATACGGCCGTAAAGCGCGACTGCCGTAAATACGGCCGTAAAGCGCGACTGTCGTAAATACGGCCGTAAATAGCGACTGTCGTAAATACGGCCGTAAAGCGCGACTGCCGTAAATACGGCCGTAAAGCGCGACTGTCGTAAATACGGCCGTAAAGCGCGACTGCCGTAAATACGGCCGTAAAGCGCGACTGTCGTAAATACGGCCGTAAAGCGCGACTGCCGTAAATACGGCCGTAAAGCGCGACTGCCGTAAATACGGCCGTAAAGCGCGACTGCCGTAAATACGGCCGTAAAGCGCGACTGTCGTAAATACGGCCGTAGAGCGCGACTGTCGTAAATACGGCCGTAAAGCGCGACTGTCGTAAATACGGCCGTAAAGCGCGACTGTCGTAAATACGGCCGTAAAGCGCGACTGCCGTAAATACGGCCGTAAAGCGCGACTGCCGTAAATACGGCCGTAAAGCGCGACTGCCGTAAATACGGCCGTAAAGCGCGACTGCCGTAAATACGGCCGTAAAGCGCGACTGTCGTAAATACGGCCGTAAAGCGCGACTGTCGTAAATACGGCCGTAAAGCGCGACTGCCGTAAATACGGCCGTAAAGCGCGACTGCCGTAAATACGGCCGTAAAGCGCGACTGTCGTAAATACGGCCGTAAAGCGCGACTGTCGTAAATACGGCCGTAAAGCGCGACTGTCGTAAATACGGCCGTAAAGCGCGACTGTCGTAAATACGGCCGTAAAGCGCGACTGCCGTAAATACGGCCGTAAAGCGCGACTGCCGTAAATACGGCCGTAAAGCGCGACTGCCGTAAATACGGCCGTAAAGCGCGACTGTCGTAAATACGGCCGTAAAGCGCGACTGTCGTAAAAGGTGCCGTAAAGCGCGACTGTCGTAAATACGGCCGTAAAGCGCGACTGCCGTAAATACGGCCGTAAAGCGCGACTGTCGTAAATACGGCCGTAAAGCGCGACTGCCGTAAATACGGCCGTAAATCGCGACTGCCGTAAATACGGCCGTAAAGCGCGACTGCCGTAAATACGGCCGTAAAGCGCGACTGCCGTAAATACGGCCGTAAAGCGCGACTGTCGTAAATACGGCCGTAAAGCGCGACTGTCGTAAATACGGCCGTAAAGCGCGACTGTCGTAAATACGGCCGTAAAGCGCGACTGCCGTAAATACGGCCGTAAAGCGCGACTGCCGTAAATACGGCCGTAAAGCGCGACTGCCGTAAATACGGCCGTAAAGCGCGACTGTCGTAAATACGGCCGTAAAGCGCGACTGTCGTAAATACGGCCGTAAAGCGCGACTGCCGTAAATACGGCCGTAAATCGCGACTGTCGTAAATACGGCCGTAAAGCGCGACTGCCGTAAATACGGCCGTAAAGCGCGACTGCCGTAAATACGGCCGTAAAGCGCGACTGTCGTAAATACGGCCGTAAATCCCGACTGTCGTAAATACGGCCGTAAAGCGCGACTGTCGTAACTACGGCCGTAAAGCGGGACTGTCGTAAATACGGCCGTAAAGCGCGACTGTCGTAAATACGGCCGTAAAGCGCGACTGCCGTAAATACGGCCGTAAAGCGCGACTGCCGTAAATACGGCCGTAAAGCGCGACTGCCGTAAATACGGCCGTAAAGCGCGACTGTCGTAAATACGGCCGAAAAGCGCGACTGTCGTAAATACGGCCGTAAAGCGCGACTGCCGTAAATACGGCCGTAAAGCGCGACTGTCGTAAATACGGCCGTAAAGCGCGACTGCCGTAAATACGGCCGTAAAGCGCGACTGTCGTAAATACGGCCGTAAAGCGCGACTGCCGTAAATACGGCCGTAAAGCGCGACTGCCGTAAATACGGCCGTAAAGCGCGACTGCCGTAAATACGGCCGTAAAGCGCGACTGTCGTAAAAGGTGCCGTAAAGCGCGACTGCCGTAAATACGGCCGTAAATCGCGACTGCCGTAAATACGGCCGTAAAGCGCGACTGCCGTAAATACGGCCGTAAAGCGCGACTGTCGTAAATACGGCCGTAAATCGCGACTGTCGTAAATACGGCCGTAAATCGCGACTGCCGTAAATACGGCCGTAAAGCGCGACTGCCGTAAATACGGCCGTAAAGCGCGACTGCCGTAAATACGGCCGTAAATCCCGACTGTCGTAAATACGGCCGTAAAGCGCGACTGTCGTAAATACGGCCGTAAAGCGCGACTGCCGTAAATACGGCCGTAAAGCGCGACTGCCGTAAATACGGCCGTAAAGCGCGACTGCCGTAAATACGGCCGAAAAGCGCGACTGCCGTAAATACGGCCGTAAAGCGCGACTGCCGTAAATACGGCCGTAAAGCGCGACTGTCGTAAATACGGCCGTAAAGCGCGACTGCCGTAAATACGGCCGTAAAGCGCGACTGTCGTAAATACGGCCGTAAAGCGCGACTGCCGTAAATACGGCCGTAAAGCGCGACTGCCGTAAATACGGCCGTAAAGCGCGACTGCCGTAAATACGGCCGTAAAGCGCGACTGCCGTAAATACGGCCGTAAAGCGCGACTGCCGTAAATACGGCCGTAAAGCGCGACTGCCGTAAATACGGCCGTAAAGCGCGACTGTCGTAAATACGGCCGTAAATAGCGACTGTCGTAAATACGGCCGTAAAGCGCGACTGCCGTAAATACGGCCGTAAAGCGCGACTGCCGTAAATACGGCCGTAAAGCGCGACTGTCGTAAATACGGCCGTAAATCCCGACTGTCGTAAATACGGCCGTAGAGCGCGACTGTCGTAACTACGGCCGTAAAGCGCGACTGTCGTAAATACGGCCGTAAAGCGCGACTGTCGTAAATACGGCCGTAAAGCGCGACTGCCGTAAATACGGCCGTAAAGCGCGACTGCCGTAAATACGGCCGTAAAGCGCGACTGCCGTAAATACGGCCGTAAAGCGCGACTGTCGTAAAAGGTGCCGTAAAGCGCGACTGTCGTAAATACGGCCGTAAAGCGCGACTGCCGTAAATACGGCCGTAAAGCGCGACTGTCGTAAATACGGCCGTAAAGCGCGACTGCCGTAAATACGGCCGTAAATCGCGACTGCCGTAAATACGGCCGTAAAGCGCGACTGCCGTAAATACGGCCGTAAAGCGCGACTGCCGTAAATACGGCCGTAAAGCGCGACTGTCGTAAATACGGCCGTAAAGCGCGACTGTCGTAAATACGGCCGTAAAGCGCGACTGTCGTAAATACGGCCGTAAAGCGCGACTGCCGTAAATACGGCCGTAAAGCGCGACTGCCGTAAATACGGCCGTAAAGCGCGACTGCCGTAAATACGGCCGTAAAGCGCGACTGTCGTAAATACGGCCGTAAAGCGCGACTGTCGTAAATACGGCCGTAAAGCGCGACTGCCGTAAATACGGCCGTAAATCGCGACTGTCGTAAATACGGCCGTAAAGCGCGACTGCCGTAAATACGGCCGTAAAGCGCGACTGCCGTAAATACGGCCGTAAAGCGCGACTGTCGTAAATACGGCCGTAAATCCCGACTGTCGTAAATACGGCCGTAAAGCGCGACTGTCGTAACTACGGCCGTAAAGCGGGACTGTCGTAAATACGGCCGTAAAGCGCGACTGTCGTAAATACGGCCGTAAAGCGCGACTGCCGTAAATACGGCCGTAAAGCGCGACTGCCGTAAATACGGCCGTAAAGCGCGACTGCCGTAAATACGGCCGTAAAGCGCGACTGTCGTAAATACGGCCGAAAAGCGCGACTGTCGTAAATACGGCCGTAAAGCGCGACTGCCGTAAATACGGCCGTAAAGCGCGACTGTCGTAAATACGGCCGTAAAGCGCGACTGCCGTAAATACGGCCGTAAAGCGCGACTGTCGTAAATACGGCCGTAAAGCGCGACTGCCGTAAATACGGCCGTAAAGCGCGACTGCCGTAAATACGGCCGTAAAGCGCGACTGCCGTAAATACGGCCGTAAAGCGCGACTGTCGTAAAAGGTGCCGTAAAGCGCGACTGCCGTAAATACGGCCGTAAATCGCGACTGCCGTAAATACGGCCGTAAAGCGCGACTGCCGTAAATACGGCCGTAAAGCGCGACTGTCGTAAATACGGCCGTAAATCGCGACTGTCGTAAATACGGCCGTAAATCGCGACTGTCGTAAATACGGCCGTAAAGCGCGACTGCCGTAAATACGGCCGTAAAGCGCGACTGCCGTAAATACGGCCGTAAAGCGCGACTGTCGTAAATACGGCCGAAAAGCGCGACTGCCGTAAATACGGCCGTAAAGCGCGACTGTCGTAAATACGGCCGTAAAGCGCGACTGTCGTAAATACGGCCGTAAAGCGCGACTGCCGTAAATACGGCCGTAAATCGCGACTGCCGTAAATACGGCCGTAAAGCGCGACTGTCGTAAATACGGCCGTAAAGCGCGACTGTCGTAAATACGGCCGTAAAGAGCGACTGTCGTAAATACGGCCGTAAAGCGCGACTGCCGTAAATACGGCCGTAAAGCGCGACTGCCGTAAATACGGCCGTAAAGCGCGACTGTCGTAAATACGGCCGAAAAGCGCGACTGTCGTAAATACGGCCGTAAAGCGCGACTGCCGTAAATACGGCCGTAAAGCGCGACTGTCGTAAATACGGCCGTAAAGCGCGACTGCCGTAAATACGGCCGTAAAGCGCGACTGTCGTAAATACGGCCGTAAAGCGCGACTGCCGTAAATACGGCCGTAAAGCGCGACTGCCGTAAATACGGCCGTAAAGCGCGACTGCCGTAAATACGGCCGTAAAGCGCGACTGTCGTAAAAGGTGCCGTAAAGCGCGACTGCCGTAAATACGGCCGTAAATCGCGACTGCCGTAAATACGGCCGTAAAGCGCGACTGCCGTAAATACGGCCGTAAAGCGCGACTGTCGTAAATACGGCCGTAAATCGCGACTGTCGTAAATACGGCCGTAAAGCGCGACTGCCGTAAATACGGCCGTAAAGCGCGACTGCCGTAAATACGGCCGTAAAGCGCGACTGTCGTAAATACGGCCGTAAAGCGCGACTGCCGTAAATACGGCCGTAAAGCGCGACTGTCGTAAATACGGCCGTAAAGCGCGACTGTCGTAAATACGGCCGTAAAGCGCGACTGCCGTAAATACGGCCGTAAATCGCGACTGCCGTAAATACGGCCGTAAAGCGCGACTGTCGTAAATACGGCCGTAAAGCGCGACTGTCGTAAATACGGCCGTAAAGCGCGACTGTCGTAAATACGGCCGTAAAGCGCGACTGCCGTAAATACGGCCGTAAAGCGCGACTGCCGTAAATACGGCCGTAAAGCGCGACTGCCGTAAATACGGCCGTAAAGCGCGACTGCCGTAAATACGGCCGTAAAGCGCGACTGTCGTAAATACGGCCGTAAAGCGCGACTGCCGTAAATACGGCCGTAAAGCGCGACTGTCGTAAATACGGCCGTAAATAGCGACTGCCGTAAATACGGCCGTAAAGCGCGACTGCCGTAAATACGGCCGTAAAGCGCGACTGTCGTAAATACGGCCGTAAAGCGCGACTGCCGTAAATACGGCCGTAAAGCGCGACTGTCGTAAATACGGCCGTAAATCCCGACTGTCGTAAATACGGCCGTAAAGCGCGACTGTCGTAAATACGGCCGTAAAGCGCGACTGCCGTAAATACGGCCGTAAAGCGCGACTGCCGTAAATACGGCCGTAAAGCGCGACTGCCGTAAATACGGCCGTAAAGCGCGACTGCCGTAAATACGGCCGAAAAGCGCGACTGTCGTAAATACGGCCGTAAAGCGCGACTGCCGTAAATACGGCCGTAAAGCGCGACTGTCGTAAATACGGCCGTAAAGCGCGACTGTCGTAAATACGGCCGTAAAGCGCGACTGCCGTAAATACGGCCGTAAATCGCGACTGTCGTAAATACGGCCGTAAAGCGCGACTGCCGTAAATACGGCCGTAAAGCGCGACTGTCGTAAATACGGCCGTAAAGCGCGACTGCCGTAAATACGGCCGTAAAGCGCGACTGCCGTAAATACGGCCGTAAAGCGCGACTGCCGTAAATACGGCCGTAAAGCGCGACTGTCGTAAATACGGCCGTAAATAGCGACTGCCGTAAATACGGCCGTAAAGCGCGACTGCCGTAAATACGGCCGTAAAGCGCGACTGCCGTAAATACGGCCGTAAAGCGCGACTGCCGTAAATATCGTAAATACGGCCGTAAAGCGCGACTGTCGTAAATACGGCCGTAAAGCGCGACTGTCGTAAATACGGCCGTAAATCGCGACTGTCGTAAATACGGCCGTAAAGCGCGACTGTCGTAAATACGGCCGTAAAGCGCGACTGCCGTAAATACGGCCGTAAAGCGCGACTGCCGTAAATACGGCCGTAAAGCGCGACTGCCGTAAATACGGCCGTAAAGCGCGACTGTCGTAAAGACGGCCGTAAAGCGCGACTGTCGTAAATACGGCCGTAAATAGCGACTGTCGTAAATACGGCCGTAAAGCGCGACTGCCGTAAATACGGCCGTAAAGCGCGACTGCCGTAAATACGGCCGTAAATCGCGACTGTCGTAAATACGGCCGTAAAGCGCGACTGTCGTAAATACGGCCGTATAGCGCGACTGCCGTAAATACGGCCGTAAAGCGCGACTGCCGTAATACGGCCGTAAAGCGCGACTGCCGTAAATACGGCCGTAAAGCGCGACTGCGTAAATACGGCCGTAAAGCGCGACTGTCGTAAATCGGCCGTAAAGCGCGACTGTCGTAAATACGGCCGTAAATAGCGACTGTCGTAAATACGGCCGTAAAGCGCGACTGCCGTAAATACGGCCGTAAGCGCGACTGCCGTAAATACGGCCGTAAATCGCGACTGTCGTAAATACGGCCGTCAAGCGCGACTGCCGTAAATACGGCCGTAAAGCGCGACTGTCGTAAATACGGCCGTAAAGCGCGACTGCCGTAAATACGGCCGTAAAGCGCGACTGCCGTAAAATACGGCCGTAAAGCGCGACTGCCGTAAATACGGCCGTAAAGCGCGACTGTCGTAAATACGGCCGTAAATAGCGACTGCCGTAAATACGGCCGTAAAGCGCGACTGCCGTAAATACGGCCGTAAAGCGCGACTGCCGTAAATACGGCCGTAAAGCGCGACTGCCGTAAATACGGCCGTAAAGCGCGACTGTCGTAAATACGGCCGTAAAGCGCGACTGTCGTAAATACGGCCGTAAATCGCGACTGTCGTAAATACGGCCGTAAAGCGCGACTGTCGTAAATACGGCCGTAAAGCGCGACTGCCGTAAATACGGCCGTAAAGCGCGACTGCCGTAAATACGGCCGTAAAGCGCGACTGCCGTAATACGGCCGTAAAGCGCGACTGTCGTAAAGACGGCCGTAAAGCGCGACTGTCGTAAATACGGCCGTAAAGCGCGACTGTCGTAAATACGGCCGTAAATAGCGACTGTCCGTAAATACGGCCGTAAAGCGCGACTGCCGTAAATACGGCCGTAAATCGCGACTGTCGTAAATACGGCCGTAAAGCGCGACTGTCGTAAATACGGCCGTATAGCGCGACTGCCGTAAATACGCCGTAAAGCGCGACTGCCGTAAATACGGCCGTAAAGCGCGACTGCCGTAAATACGGCCGTAAAGCGCGACTGCCGTAAATACGGCCGTAAAGCGCGACTGTCGTAAATACGGCCGTAAAGCGCGACTGTCGTAAATACGGCCGTAAATAGCGACTGTCGTAAATACGGCCGTAAAGCGCGACTGCCGTAAATACGGCCGTAAAGCGCGACTGCCGTAAATACGGCCGTAAATAGCGACTGTCGTAAATACGGCCGTAAAGCGCGACTGCCGTAAATACGGCCGTAAAGCGCGACTGTCGTAATACGGCCGTAAAGCGCGACTGCCGTAAATACGGCCGTAAAGCGCGACTGTCGTAAATACGGCCGTAAAGCGCGACTGCCGTAAATACGCCGAAAAGCGCGACTGCCGTAAATACGGCCGTAAAGCGCGACTGTCGTAAATACGGCCGTAAAGCGCGACTGCCGTAAATACGGCCGAAAAGCGCGACTGTCGTAAATACGGCCGTAAAGCGCGACTGCCGTAAATACGGCCGAAAAGCGCGACTGCCGTAAATACGGCCGTAAAGCGCGACTGTCGTAAATACGGCCGAAAAGCGCGACTGTGGTAAATACGGCCGTAAAGCGCGACTGCCGTAAATACGGCCGTAAAGCGCGACTGCCGTAAATACGGCCGTAAAGCGCGACTGTCATAATACGGCCGTAAAGCGCGACTGCCGTAAATACGGCCGTAAAGCGCGACTGCCGTAAATACGGCCGTAAAGCGCGACTGCCGTAAATACGGCCGTAAAGCGCGACTGCCGTAAATACGGCCGTAAAGCGCGACTGTCGTAAATACGGCCGTAAAGCGCGACTGCCGTAAATACGGCCGTAAAGCGCGACTGCCGTAAATACGGCCGTAAAGCGCGACTGCCGTAAATACGGCCGTAAAGCGCGACTGCCGTAAATACGGCCGTAAAGCGCGACTGTCGTAAATACGGCCGTAATACGCGACTGTCGTAAATACGGCCGTAAAGCGCGACTGCCGTAAATACGGCCGTAAAGCGCGACTGCCGTAAATACGGCCGTAAAGCGCGACTGCCGTAAATACGGCCGTAAAGCGCGACTGCCGTAAATACGGCCGTAAAGCGCGACTGTCGTAAATACGGCCGTAAAGCGCGACTGTCGTAAAAGGTGCCGTAAAGCGCGACTGTCGTAAATACGGCCGTAAGCGCGACTGTCGTAAATACGGCCGTAAGCGCGACTGCCGTAAATACGGCCGTAAAGCGCGACTGTCGTAAATACGGCCGTAAAGCGCGACTGCCGTAAATACGGCCGTAAATCGCGACTGCCGTAAATACGGCCGTAAAGCGCGACTGCCGTAAATACGGCCGTAAAGCGCGACTGCCGTAAATACGGCCGTAAAGCGCGACTGTCGTAAATACGGCCGTAAAGCGCGACTGCCGTAAATACGGCCGTAAAGCGCGACTGTCGTAAATACGGCCGTAAAGCGCGACTGCCGTAAATACGGCCGTAAAGCGCGACTGCCGTAAATACGGCCGTAAAGCGCGACTGCCGTAAATACGGCCGTAAAGCGCGACTGTCGTAAATACGGCCGTAAAGCGCGACTGTCGTAAATACGGCCGTAAAGCGCGACTGCCGTAAATACGGCCGTAAAGCGCGACTGCCGTAAATACGGCCGTAAAGCGCGACTGTCGTAAATACGGCCGTAAAGCGCGACTGTCGTAAATACGGCCGTAAAGCGCGACTGTCGTAAATACGGCCGTAAAGCGCGACTGCCGTAAATACGGCCGTAAATCGCGACTGTCGTAAATACGGCCGTAAAGCGCGACTGCCGTAAATACGGCCGTAAAGCGCGACTGCCGTAAATACGGCCGTAAAGCGCGACTGTCGTAAATACGGCCGTAAATCCGACTGTCGTAAATACGGCCGTAAAGCGCGACTGTCGTAACTACGGCCGTAAAGCGCGACTGTCGTAAATACGGCCGTAAATCGCGACTGTCGTAAATACGGCCGTAAAGCGCGACTGCCGTAAATACGGCCGTAAAGCGCGACTGCCGTAAATACGGCCGTAAAGCGCGACTGCCGTAAATACGGCCGTAAAGCGCGACTGTCGTAAATACGGCCGTAAATCGCGACTGCCGTAAATACGGCCGTAAAGCGCGACTGTCGTAAATACGGCCGTAAAGCGCGACTGTCGTAAATACGGCCGTAAAGCGCGACTGCCGTAAATACGGCCGTAAAGCGCGACTGCCGTAAATACGGCCGTAAAGCGCGACTGCCGTAAATACGGCCGTAAAGCGCGACTGTCGTAAATACGGCCGTAAAGCGCGACTGTCGTAAATACGGCCGTAAAGCGCGACTGTCGTAAATACGGCCGTAAAGCGCGACTGCCGTAAATACGGCCGTAAATCGCGACTGTCGTAAACACGGCCGTAAAGCGCGACTGTCGTAAATACGGCCGTAAAGCGCGACTGCCGTAAATACGGCCGTAAAGCGCGACTGTCGTAAATACGGCCGTAAATCCCGACTGTCGTAAATACGGCCGTAAAGCGCGACTGTCGTAACTACGGCCGTAAAGCGCGACTGTCGTAAATACGGCCGTAAAGCGCGACTGTCGTAACTACGGCCGTAAAGCGCGACTGTCGTAAATACGGCCGTAAAGCGCGACTGCCGTAAATACGGCCGTAAAGCGCGACTGTCGTAAATACGGCCGTAAAGCGCGACTGCCGTAAATACGGCCGTAAAGCGCGACTGCCGTAAATACGGCCGTAAAGCGCGACTGCCGTAAATACGGCCGTAAAGCGCGACTGCCGTAAATACGGCCGTAAAGCGCGACTGTCGTAAATACGGCCGTAAAGCGCGACTGTCGTAAATACGGCCGTAAAGCGCGACTGTCGTAAATACGGCCGTAAAGCGCGACTGCCGTAAATACGGCCGTAAATCGCGACTGTCGTAAATACGGCCGTAAAGCGCGACTGTCGTAAATAAGGCCGTAAAGCGCGACTGCCGTAAATACGGCCGTAAAGCGCGACTGCCGTAAATACGGCCGTAAAGCGCGACTGTCGTAAATACGGCCGTAAAGCGCGACTGCCGTAAATACGGCCGTAAAGCGCGACTGCCGTAAATACGGCCGTAAAGCGCGACTGCCGTAAATACGGCCGTAAAGCGCGACTGCCGTAAATACGGCCGTAAAGCGCGACTGCCGTAAATACGGCCGTAAAGCGCGACTGCCGTAAATACGGCCGTAAAGCGCGACTGTCGTAAATACGGCCGTAAAGCGCGACTGCCGTAAATACGGCCGTAAAGCGCGACTGCCGTAAATACGGCCGTAAAGCGCGACTGTCGTAAATACGGCCGTAAAGCGCGACTGCCGTAAATACGGCCGTAAAGCGCGACTGTCGTAAATACGGCCGTAAAGCGCGACTGCCGTAAATACGGCCGTAAAGCGCGACTGCCGTAAATACGGCCGTAAAGCGCGACTGCCGTAAATACGGCCGTAAAGCGCGACTGCCGTAAATACGGCCGTAAAGCGCGACTGTCGTAACTACGGCCGTAAAGCGCGACTGTCGTAAATACGGCCGTAAAGCGCGACTGCCGTAAATACGGCCGTAAAGCGCGACTGTCGTAAATACGGCCGTAAAGCGCGACTGCCGTAAATACGGCCGTAAAGCGCGACTGCCGTAAATACGGCCGTAAAGCGCGACTGTCGTAAATACGGCCGTAAAGCGCGACTGTCGTAAATACGGCCGTAAAGCGCGACTGCCGTAAATACGGCCGTAAAGCGCGACTGTCGTAAATACGGCCGTAAATCCCGACTGTCGTAAATACGGCCGTAGAGCGCGACTGTCGTAACTACGGCCGTAAAGCGCGACTGTCGTAAATACGGCCGTAAAGCGCGACTGTCGTAAATACGGCCGTAAAGCGCGACTGCCGTAAATACGGCCGTAAAGCGCGACTGCCGTAAATACGGCCGTAAAGCGCGACTGCCGTAAATACGGCCGTAAAGCGCGACTGTCGTAAATACGGCCGTAAAGCGCGACTGTCGTAAAAGGTGCCGTAAAGCGCGACTGTCGTAAATACGGCCGTAAAGCGCGACTGTCGTAAATACGGCCGTAAATCGCGACTGCCGTAAATACGGCCGTAAAGCGCGACTGCCGTAAATACGGCCGTAAAGCGCGACTGCCGTAAATACGGCCGTAAAGCGCGACTGCCGTAAATACGGCCGTAAAGCGCGACTGCCGTAAATACGGCCGTAAATCGCGACTGTCGTAAATACGGCCGTAAAGCGCGACTGCCGTAAATACGGCCGTAAAGCGCGACTGCCGTAAATACGGCCGTAAAGCGCGACTGTCGTAAATACAGCCGTAAATCCCGACTGTCGTAAATACGGCCGTAAAGCGCGACTGTCGTAACTACGGCCGTAAAGCGCGACTGTCGTAAATACGGCCGTAAAGCGCGACTGTCGTAAATACGGCCGTAAAGCGCGACTGCCGTAAATACGGCCGTAAAGCGCGACTGCCGTAAATACGGCCGTAAAGCGCGACTGCCGTAAATACGGCCGTAAAGCGCGACTGTCGTAAATACGGCCGAAAAGCGCGACTGTCGTAAATACGGCCGTAAAGCGCGACTGCCGTAAATACGGCCGTAAAGCGCGACTGTCGTAAATACGGCCGTAAAGCGCGACTGCCGTAAATACGGCCGTAAAGCGCGACTGCCGTAAATACGGCCGTAAAGCGCGACTGTCGTAAATACGGCCGTAAATCGCGACTGCCGTAAATACGGCCGTAAAGCGCGACTGCCGTAAATACGGCCGTAAAGCGCGACTGCCGTAAATACGGCCGTAAAGCGCGACTGCCGTAAATACGGCCGTAAAGCGCGACTGCCGTAAATACGGCCGTAAAGCGCGACTGTCGTAAATACGGCCGTAAATCGCGACTGCCGTAAATACGGCCGTAAATCGCGACTGCCGTAAATACGGCCGTAAAGCGCGACTGCCGTAAATACGGCCGTAAAGCGCGACTGCCGTAAATACGGCCGTAAAGCGCGACTGTCGTAAATACGGCCGTAAAGCGCGACTGCCGTAAATACGGCCGTAAAGCGCGACTGCCGTAAATACGGCCGTAAAGCGCGACTGTCGTAAATACGGCCGTAAAGCGCGACTGCCGTAAATACGGCCGTAAAGCGCGACTGCCGTAAATACGGCCGTAAAGCGCGACTGCCGTAAATACGGCCGTAAAGCGCGACTGCCGTAAATACGGCCGTAAAGCGCGACTGCCGTAAATACGGCCGTAAAGCGCGACTGCCGTAAATACGGCCGTAAAGCGCGACTGCCGTAAATACGGCCGTAAAGCGCGACTGCCGTAAATACGGCCGTAAAGCGCGACTGTCGTAAATACGGCCGTAAAGCGCGACTGTCGTAAATACGGCCGTAAAGCGCGACTGCCGTAAATACGGCCGTAAAGCGCGACTGCCGTAAATACGGCCGTAAAGCGCGACTGCCGTAAATACGGCCGTAAAGCGCGACTGTCGTAAATACGGCCGTAAAGCGCGACTGCCGTAAATACGGCCGTAAATCGCGACTGTCGTAAATACGGCCGTAAAGCGCGACTGTCGTAAATACGGCCGTAAAGCGCGACTGCCGTAAATACGGCCGTAAAGCGCGACTGTCGTAAATACGGCCGTAAATCCCGACTGTCGTAAATACGGCCGTAAAGCGCGACTGTCGTAACTACGGCCGTAAAGCGCGACTGTCGTAAATACGGCCGTAAAGCGCGACTGCCGTAAATACGGCCGTAAAGCGCGACTGCCGTAAATACGGCCGTAAATCCCGACTGTCGTAAATACGGCCGTAAAGCGCGACTGTCGTAACTACGGCCGTAAAGCGCGACTGTCGTAAATACGGCCGTAAAGCGCGACTGCCGTAAATACGGCCGTAAAGCGCGACTGCCGTAAATACGGCCGTAAATCCCGACTGTCGTAAATACGGCCGTAAAGCGCGACTGCCGTAAATACGGCCGTAAAGCGCGACTGTCGTAAATACGGCCGTAAAGCGCGACTGCCGTAAATACGGCCGTAAATCGCGACTGTCGTAAATACGGCCGTAAAGCGCGACTGTCGTAAATACGGCCGTAAAGCGCGACTGCCGTAAATACGGCCGTAAAGCGCGACTGTCGTAAATACGGCCGTAAATCCCGACTGTCGTAAATACGGCCGTAAAGCGCGACTGTCGTAACTACGGCCGTAAAGCGCGACTGTCGTAAATACGGCCGTAAAGCGCGACTGCCGTAAATACGGCCGTAAAGCGCGACTGCCGTAAATACGGCCGTAAATCCCGACTGTCGTAAATACGGCCGTAAAGCGCGACTGTCGTAACTACGGCCGTAAAGCGCGACTGTCGTAAATACGGCCGTAAATCGCGACTGCCGTAAATACGGCCGTAAAGCGCGACTGCCGTAAATACGGCCGTAAATCCCGACTGTCGTAAATACGGCCGTAAAGCGCGACTGTCGTAAATACGGCCGTAAAGCGCGACTGCCGTAAATACGGCCGTAAAGCGCGACTGCCGTAAATACGGCCGTAAAGCGCGACTGCCGTAAATACGGCCGAAAAGCGCGACTGCCGTAAATACGGCCGTAAAGCGCGACTGCCGTAAATACGGCCGTAAAGCGCGACTGTCGTAAATACGGCCGTAAAGCGCGACTGCCGTAAATACGGCCGTAAAGCGCGACTGCCGTAAATACGGCCGTAAAGCGCGACTGCCGTAAATACGGCCGTAAAGCGCGACTGCCGTAAATACGGCCGTAAAGCGCGACTGCCGTAAATACGGCCGTAAAGCGCGACTGCCGTAAATACGGCCGTAAAGCGCGACTGCCGTAAATACGGCCGTAAAGCGCGACTGCCGTAAATACGGCCGTAAAGCGCGACTGCCGTAAATACGGCCGTAAAGCGCGACTGTCGTAAATACGGCCGTAAAGCGCGACTGTCGTAAATACGGCCGTAAAGCGCGACTGCCGTAAATACGGCCGTAAAGCGCGACTGCCGTAAATACGGCCGTAAAGCGCGACTGCCGTAAATACGGCCGTAAAGCGCGACTGCCGTAAATACGGCCGTAAAGCGCGACTGTCGTAAATACGGCCGTAAAGCGCGACTGCCGTAAATACGGCCGTAAATCGCGACTGTCGTAAATACGGCCGTAAAGCGCGACTGTCGTAAATACGGCCGTAAAGCGCGACTGCCGTAAATACGGCCGTAAAGCGCGACTGTCGTAAATACGGCCGTAAATCCCGACTGTCGTAAATACGGCCGTAAAGCGCGACTGTCGTAACTACGGCCGTAAAGCGCGACTGTCGTAAATACGGCCGTAAAGCGCGACTGCCGTAAATACGGCCGTAAAGCGCGACTGCCGTAAATACGGCCGTAAATCCCGACTGTCGTAAATACGGCCGTAAAGCGCGACTGTCGTAACTACGGCCGTAAAGCGCGACTGTCGTAAATACGGCCGTAAAGCGCGACTGCCGTAAATACGGCCGTAAAGCGCGACTGTCGTAAATACGGCCGTAAATCCCGACTGTCGTAAATACGGCCGTAAAGCGCGACTGCCGTAAATACGGACGTAAAGCGCGACTGCCGTAAATACGGCCGTAAAGCGCGACTGTCGTAAATACGGCCGTAAAGCGCGACTGCCGTAAATACGGCCGTAAAGCGCGACTGCCGTAAATACGGCCGTAAAGCGCGACTGTCGTAAATACGGCCGTAAAGCGCGACTGTCGTAAATACGGCCGTAAAGCGCGACTGCCGTAAATACGGCCGTAAAGCGCGACTGTCGTAAATACGGCCGAAAATCCCGACTGTCGTAAATACGGCCGTAGAGCGCGACTGTCGTAACTACGGCCGTAAAGCGCGACTGTCGTAAATACGGCCGTAAAGCGCGACTGTCGTAAATACGGCCGTAAAGCGCGACTGCCGTAAATACGGCCGTAAAGCGCGACTGCCGTAAATACGGCCGTAAAGCGCGACTGCCGTAAATACGGCCGTAAAGCGCGACTGTCGTAAATACGGCCGTAAAGCGCGACTGTCGTAAAAGGTGCCGTAAAGCGCGACTGTCGTAAATACGGCCGTAAAGCGCGACTGTCGTAAATACGGCCGTAAAGCGCGACTGCCGTAAATACGGCCGTAAAGCGCGACTGTCGTAAATACGGCCGTAAAGCGCGACTGCCGTAAATACGGCCGTAAATCGCGACTGTCGTAAATACGGCCGTAAAGCGCGACTGCCGTAAATACGGCCGTAAAGCGCGACTGCCGTAAATACGGCCGTAAAGCGCGACTGTCGTAAATACGGCCGTAAAGCGCGACTGTCGTAAATACGGCCGTAAAGCGCGACTGTCGTAAATACGGCCGTAAAGCGCGACTGCCGTAAATACGGCCGTAAAGCGCGACTGTCGTAAATACGGCCGTAAAGCGCGACTGTCGTAAATACGGCCGTAAAGCGCGACTGTCGTAAATACGGCCGTAAAGCGCGACTGCCGTAAATACGGCCGTAAATCGCGACTGTCGTAAATACGGCCGTAAAGCGCGACTGCCGTAAATACGGCCGTAAAGCGCGACTGCCGTAAATACGGCCGTAAAGCGCGACTGTCGTAAATACGGACGTAAATCCCGACTGTCGTAAATACGGCCGTAAAGCGCGACTGTCGTAACTACGGCCGTAAAGCGGGACTGTCGTAAATACGGCCGTAAAGCGCGACTGCCGTAAATACGGCCGTAAAGCGCGACTGCCGTAAATACGGCCGTAAAGCGCGACTGCCGTAAATACGGTAGTAAAGCGCGACTGCCGTAAATACGGCCGTAAAGCGCGACTGTCGTAAATACGGCCGAAAAGCGCGACTGTCGTAAATACGGCCGTAAAGCGCGACTGCCGTAAATACGGCCGTAAAGCGCGACTGTCGTAAATACGGCCGTAAAGCGCGACTGCCGTAAATACGGCCGTAAAGCGCGACTGCCGTAAATACGGCCGTAAAGCGCGACTGCCGTAAATACGGCCGTAAAGCGCGACTGCCGTAAATACGGCCGTAAAGCGCGACTGCCGTAAATACGGCCGTAAAGCGCGACTGCCGTAAATACGGCCGTAAAGCGCGACTGCCGTAAATACGGCCGTAAAGCGCGACTGCCGTAAATACGGCCGTAAATCGCGACTGTCGTAAATACGGCCGTAAATCGCGACTGTCGTAAATACGGCCGTAAATCGCGACTGCCGTAAATACGGCCGTAAAGCGCGACTGCCGTAAATACGGCCGTAAAGCGCGACTGCCGTAAATACGGCCGTGAAGCGCGACTGTCGTAAATACGGCCGTGAAGCGCGACTGCCGTAAATACGGCCGTAAATCGCGACTGTCGTAAATACGGCCGTAAAGCGCGACTGTCGTAAATACGGCCGTAAAGCGCGACTGCCGTAAATACGGCCGTAAAGCGCGACTGCCGTAAATACGGCCGTAAAGCGCGACTGTCGTAAATACGGCCGTAAATAGCGACTGTCGTAAATACGGCCGTAAAGCGCGACTGTCGTAAATACGGCCGTAAAGCGCGACTGCCGTAAATACGGCCGTAAAGCGCGACTGCCGTAAATACGGCCGTAAAGCGCGACTGTCGTAAATACGGCCGTAAAGCGCGACTGCCGTAAATACGGCCGTAAAGCGCGACTGCCGTAAATACGGCCGTAAAGCGCGACTGTCGTAAATACGGCCGTAAATCGTTACTGTCGTAAATACGGCCGTAAAGCGCGACTGTCGTAAATAGCGACTGCCGTAAATACGGCCGTAAAGCGCGACTGCCGTAAATACGGCCGTAAAGCGCGACTGTCGTAAATACGGCCGTAAAGCGCGACTGCCGTAAATACGGCCGTAAAGCGCGACTGTCGTAAATACGGCCGTAAATCCCGACTGTCGTAAATACGGCCGTAAAGCGCGACTGTCGTAAATACGGCCGTAAAGCGCGACTGCCGTAAATACGGCCGTAAAGCGCGACTGCCGTAAATACGGCCGTAAAGCGCGACTGCCGTAAATACGGCCGTAAAGCGCGACTGCCGTAAATACGGCCGTAAAGCGCGACTGCCGTAAATACGGCCGTAAAGCGCGACTGTCGTAAATACGGCCGTAAAGCGCGACTGTCGTAAAAGGTGCCGTAAAGCGCGACTGTCGTAAATACGGCCGTAAAGCGCGACTGTCGTAAATACGGCCGTAAAGCGCGACTGCCGTAAATACGGCCGTAAAGCGCGACTGTCGTAAATACGGCCGTAAAGCGCGACTGCCGTAAATACGGCCGTAAATCGCGACTGTCGTAAATACGGCCGTAAAGCGCGACTGCCGTAAATACGGCCGTAAAGCGCGACTGCCGTAAATACGGCCGTAAAGCGCGACTGTCGTAAATACGGCCGTAAAGCGCGACTGTCGTAAATACGGCCGTAAAGCGCGACTGTCGTAAATACGGCCGTAAAGCGCGACTGCCGTAAATACGGCCGTAAAGCGCGACTGCCGTAAATACGGCCGTAAAGCGCGACTGTCGTAAATACGGCCGTAAAGCGCGACTGTCGTAAATACGGCCGTAAAGCGCGACTGTCGTAAATACGGCCGTAAAGCGCGACTGCCGTAAATACGGCCGTAAATCGCGACTGTCGTAAATACGGCCGTAAAGCGCGACTGCCGTAAATACGGCCGTAAAGCGCGACTGCCGTAAATACGGCCGTAAAGCGCGACTGTCGTAAATACGGACGTAAATCCCGACTGTCGTAAATACGGCCGTAAAGCGCGACTGTCGTAACTACGGCCGTAAAGCGGGACTGTCGTAAATACGGCCGTAAAGCGCGACTGCCGTAAATACGGCCGTAAAGCGCGACTGCCGTAAATACGGCCGTAAAGCGCGACTGCCGTAAATACGGCCGTAAAGCGCGACTGCCGTAAATACGGCCGTAAAGCGCGACTGTCGTAAATACGGCCGAAAAGCGCGACTGTCGTAAATACGGCCGTAAAGCGCGACTGCCGTAAATACGGCCGTAAAGCGCGACTGTCGTAAATACGGCCGTAAAGCGCGACTGCCGTAAATACGGCCGTAAAGCGCGACTGCCGTAAATACGGCCGTAAAGCGCGACTGCCGTAAATACGGCCGTAAAGCGCGACTGCCGTAAATACGGCCGTAAAGCGCGACTGCCGTAAATACGGCCGTAAATCGCGACTGCCGTAAATACGGCCGTAAAGCGCGACTGCCGTAAATACGGCCGTAAATCGCGACTGTCGTAAATACGGCCGTAAATCGCGACTGTCGTAAATACGGCCGTAAATCGCGACTGCCGTAAATACGGCCGTAAAGCGCGACTGCCGTAAATACGGCCGTAAAGCGCGACTGCCGTAAATACGGCCGTGAAGCGCGACTGTCGTAAATACGGCCGTAAAGCGCGACTGCCGTAAATACGGCCGTAAATCGCGACTGTCGTAAATACGGCCGTAAAGCGCGACTGCCGTAAATACGGCCGTAAAGCGCGACTGCCGTAAATACGGCCGTAAAGCGCGACTGTCGTAAATACGGCCGTAAAGCGCGACTGCCGTAAATACGGCCGTAAAGCGCGACTGTCGTAAATACGGCCGTAAAGCGCGACTGCCGTAAATACGGCCGTAAAGCGCGACTGCCGTAAATACGGCCGTAAAGCGCGACTGTCGTAAATACGGCCGTAAAGCGCGACTGCCGTAAATACGGCCGTAAAGCGCGACTGCCGTAAATACGGCCGTAAAGCGCGACTGTCGTAAATACGGCCGTAAATCGTTACTGTCGTAAATACGGCCGTAAAGCGCGACTGTCGTAAATAGCGACTGCCGTAAATACGGCCGTAAAGCGCGACTGCCGTAAATACGGCCGTAAAGCGCGACTGTCGTAAATACGGCCGTAAAGCGCGACTGCCGTAAATACGGCCGTAAAGCGCGACTGTCGTAAATACGGCCGTAAATCCCGACTGTCGTAAATACGGCCGTAAAGCGCGACTGTCGTAAATACGGCCGTAAAGCGCGACTGCCGTAAATACGGCCGTAAAGCGCGACTGCCGTAAATACGGCCGTAAAGCGCGACTGCCGTAAATACGGCCGAAAAGCGCGACTGTCGTAAATACGGCCGTAAATGGCGACTGCCGTAAATACGGCCGTAAAGCGCGACTGCCGTAAATACGGCCGTAAAGCGCGACTGCCGTAAATACGGCCGTAAAGCGCGACTGTCGTAAATACGGCCGTAAAGCGCGACTGCCGTAAATACGGCCGTAAATCGCGACTGTCGTAAATACGGCCGTAAAGCGCGACTGCCGTAAATACGGCCGTAAAGCGCGACTGCCGTAAATACGGCCGTAAAGCGCGACTGCCGTAAATACGGCCGTAAAGCGCGACTGTCGTAAATACGGCCGTAAATAGCGACTGTCGTAAATACGGCCGTAAAGCGCGACTGCCGTAAATACGGCCGTAAAGCGCGACTGCCGTAAATACGGCCGTAAAGCGCGACTGCCGTAAATACGGCCGTAAAGCGCGACTGTCGTAAATACGGCCGTAAAGCGCGACTGTCGTAAATACGGCCGTAAATCGCGACTGTCGTAAATACGGCCGTAAAGCGCGACTGTCGTAAATACGGCCGTAAAGCGCGACTGCCGTAAATACGGCCGTAAAGCGCGACTGCCGTAAATACGGCCAGAAAGCGCGACTGTCGTAAAGACGGCCGTAAAGCGCGACTGTCGTAAATACGGCCGTAAAGCGCGACTGTCGTAAATACGGCCGTAAATAGCGACTGTCGTAAATACGGCCGTAAAGCGCGACTGCCGTAAATACGGCCGTAAAGCGCGACTGCCGTAAATACGGCCGTAAATCGCGACTGTCGTAAATACGGCCGTAAAGCGCGACTGTCGTAAATACGGCCGTATAGCGCGACTGCCGTAAATACGGCCGTAAAGCGCGACTGCCGTAAATACGGCCGTAAAGCGCGACTGCCGTAAATACGGCCGTAAAGCGCGACTGCCGTAAATACGGCCGTAAAGCGCGACTGTCGTAAATACGGCCGTAAAGCGCGACTGTCGTAAATACGGCCGTAAATAGCGACTGTCGTAAATACGGCCGTAAAGCGCGACTGCCGTAAATACGGCCGTAAAGCGCGACTGCCGTAAATACGGCCGTAAATAGCGACTGTCGTAAATACGGCCGTAAAGCGCGACTGCCGTAAATACGGCCGTAAAGCGCGACTGTCGTAAATACGGCCGTAAAGCGCGACTGCCGTAAATACGGCCGTAAAGCGCGACTGTCGTAAATACGGCCGTAAAGCGCGACTGCCGTAAATACGGCCGAAAAGCGCGACTGCCGTAAATACGGCCGTAAAGCGCGACTGTCGTAAATACGGCCGTAAAGCGCGACTGCCGTAAATACGGCCGAAAAGCGCGACTGTCGTAAATACGGCCGTAAAGCGCGACTGTCGTAAATACGGCCGAAAAGCGCGACTGCCGTAAATACGGCCGTAAAGCGCGACTGTCGTAAATACGGCCGAAAAGCGCGACTGTGGTAAATACGGCCGTAAAGCGCGACTGCCGTAAATACGGCCGTAAAGCGCGACTGCCGTAAATACGGCCGTAAAGCGCGACTGTCGTAAATACGGCCGTAAAGCGCGACTGTCGTAAATACGGCCGTAAAGCGCGACTGCCGTAAATACGGCCGTAAAGCGCGACTGCCGTAAATACGGCCGTAAAGCGCGACTGTCGTAAATACGGCCGTAAAGCGCGACTGCCGTAAATACGGCCGTAAAGCGCGACTGCCGTAAATACGGCCGTAAAGCGCGACTGCCGTAAATACGGCCGTAAAGCGCGACTGTCGTAAATACGGCCGTAAAGCGCGACTGTCGTAAATACGGCCGTAATACGCGACTGTCGTAAATACGGCCGTAAAGCGCGACTGCCGTAAATACGGCCGTAAAGCGCGACTGTCGTAAATACGGCCGTAAAGCGCGACTGTCGTAAATACGGCCGTAAAGCGCGACTGCCGTAAATACGGCCGTAAAGCGCGACTGTCGTAAATACGGCCGTAAATCCCGACTGTCGTAAATACGGCCGTAAAGCGCGACTGTCGTAACTACGGCCGTAAAGCGCGACTGTCGTAAATACGGCCGTAAAGCGCGACTGTCGTAAATACGGCCGTAAAGCGCGACTGCCGTAAATACGGCCGTAAAGCGCGACTGCCGTAAATACGGCCGTAAAGCGCGACTGCCGTAAATACGGCCGTAAAGCGCGACTGTCGTAAATACGGCCGTAAAGCGCGACTGTCGTAAAAGGTGCCGTAAAGCGCGACTGTCGTAAATACGGCCGTAAAGCGCGACTGTCGTAAATACGGCCGTAAAGCGCGACTGCCGTAAATACGGCCGTAAAGCGCGACTGTCGTAAATACGGCCGTAAAGCGCGACTGTCGTAAATACGGCCGTAAATCGCGACTGCCGTAAATACGGCCGTAAAGCGCGACTGCCGTAAATACGGCCGTAAAGCGCGACTGCCGTAAATACGGCCGTAAAGCGCGACTGTCGTAAATACGGCCGTAAAGCGCGACTGTCGTAAATACGGCCGTAAAGCGCGACTGTCGTAAATACGGCCGTAAAGCGCGACTGCCGTAAATACGGCCGTAAAGCGCGACTGCCGTAAATACGGCCGTAAAGCGCGACTGTCGTAAATACGGCCGTAAAGCGCGACTGTCGTAAATACGGCCGTAAAGCGTGACTGTCGTAAATACGGCCGTAAAGCGCGACTGCCGTAAATACGGCCGTAAAGCGCGACTGCCGTAAATACGGCCGTAAATAGCGACTGTCGTAAATACGGCCGTAAAGCGCGACTGCCGTAAATACGGCCGTAAAGCGCGACTGCCGTAAATACGGCCGTAAAGCGCGACTGTCGTAAATACGGCCGTAAAGCGCGACTGTCGTAACTACGGCCGTAAAGCGCGACTGTCGTAAATACGGCCGTAAAGCGCGACTGTCGTAAATACGGCCGTAAAGCGCGACTGCCGTAAATACGGCCGTAAAGCGCGACTGCCGTAAATACGGCCGTAAAGCGCGACTGCCGTAAATACGGCCGTAAAGCGCGACTGTCGTAAATACGGCCGTAAATCGCGACTGCCGTAAATACGGCCGTAAAGCGCGACTGTCGTAAATACGGCCGTAAAGCGCGACTGTCGTAAATACGGCCGTAAAGCGCGACTGCCGTAAATACGGCCGTAAAGCGCGACTGCCGTAAATACGGCCGTAAAGCGCGACTGCCGTAAATACGGCCGTAAAGCGCGACTGCCGTAAATACGGCCGTAAATCGCGACTGCCGTAAATACGGCCGTAAAGCGCGACTGCCGTAAATACGGCCGTAAAGCGCGACTGTCGTAAATACGGCCGTAAATCGCGACTGTCGTAAATACGGCCGTAAATCGCGACTGTCGTAAATACGGCCGTAAAGCGCGACTGCCGTAAATACGGCCGTAAAGCGCGACTGCCGTAAATACGGCCGTAAAGCGCGACTGCCGTAAATACGGCCGTGAAGCGCGACTGTCGTAAATACGGCCGTGAAGCGCGACTGCCGTAAATACGGCCGTAAATCGCGACTGTCGTAAATACGGCCGTAAAGCGCGACTGTCGTAAATACGGCCGTAAAGCGCGACTGCCGTAAATACGGCCGTAAAGCGCGACTGCCGTAAATACGGCCGTAAAGCGCGACTGTCGTAAATACGGCCGTAAAGCGCGACTGTCGTAAATACGGCCGTAAAGCGCGACTGTCGTAAATACGGCCGTAAAGCGCGACTGCCGTAAATACGGCCGTAAAGCGCGACTGCCGTAAATACGGCCGTAAAGCGCGACTGCCGTAAATACGGCCGTAAAGCGCGACTGCCGTAAATACGGCCGTAAAGCGCGACTGCCGTAAATACGGCCGTAAAGCGCGACTGTCGTAAATACGGCCGTAAATCGCGACTGTCGTAAATACGGCCGTAAAGCGCGACTGTCGTAAATACGGCCGTAAAGCGCGACTGCCGTAAATACGGCCGTAAAGCGCGACTGCCGTAAATACGGCCGTAAAGCGCGACTGTCGTAAATACGGCCGTAAAGCGCGACTGCCGTAAATACGGCCGTAAAGCGCGACTGCCGTAAATACGGCCGTAAAGCGCGACTGTCGTAAATACGGCCGTAAATCCCGACTGTCGTAAATACGGCCGTAAAGCGCGACTGTCGTAAATACGGCCGTAAAGCGCGACTGCCGTAAATACGGCCGTAAAGCGCGACTGCCGTAAATACGGCCGTAAAGCGCGACTGCCGTAAATACGGCCGTAAAGCGCGACTGCCGTAAATACGGCCGAAAAGCGCGACTGTCGTAAATACGGCCGTAAAGCGCGACTGCCGTAAATACGGCCGTAAAGCGCGACTGTCGTAAATACGGCCGTAAAGCGCGACTGCCGTAAATACGGCCGTAAAGCGCGACTGTCGTAAATACGGCCGTAAAGCGCGACTGCCGTAAATACGGCCGTAAAGCGCGACTGCCGTAAATACGGCCGTAAAGCGCGACTGTCGTAAATACGGCCGTAAATCGCGACTGCCGTAAATACGGCCGTAAAGCGCGACTGTCGTAAATACGGCCGTAAAGCGCGACTGCCGTAAATACGGCCGTAAAGCGCGACTGCCGTAAATACGGCCGTAAAGCGCGACTGCCGTAAATACGGCCGTAAAGCGCGACTGCCGTAAATACGGCCGTAAAGCGCGACTGTCGTAAATACGGCCGTAAATAGCGACTGTCGTAAATACGGCCGAAAAGCGCGACTGCCGTAAATACGGCCGTAAAGCGCGACTGTCGTAAATACGGCCGTAAAGCGCGACTGCCGTAAATACGGCCGAAAAGCGCGACTGTCGTAAATACGGCCGTAAAGCGCGACTGTCGTAAATACGGCCGAAAAGCGCGACTGCCGTAAATACGGCCGTAAAGCGCGACTGTCGTAAATACGGCCGTAAAGCGCGACTGTGGTAAATACGGCCGTAAAGCGCGACTGCCGTAAATACGGCCGTAAAGCGCGACTGCCGTAAATACGGCCGTAAAGCGCGACTGTCGTAAATACGGCCGTAAAGCGCGACTGTCGTAAATACGGCCGTAAAGCGCGACTGCCGTAAATACGGCCGTAAAGCGCGACTGCCGTAAATACGGTCGTAAAGCGCGACTGCCGTAAATACGGCCGTCAAGCGCGACTGCCGTAAATACGGCCGTAAAGCGCGACTGTCGTAAATACGGCCGTAAAGCGCGACTGCCGTAAATACGGCCGTAAAGCGCGACTGCCGTAAATACGGCCGTAAAGCGCGACTGCCGTAAATACGGCCGTAAAGCGCGACTGCCGTAAATACGGCCGTAAAGCGCGACTGCCGTAAATACGGCCGTAAAGCGCGACTGCCGTAAATACGGCCGTAAAGCGCGACTGTCGTAAATACGGCCGTAAAGCGCGACTGCCGTAAATACGGCCGTAAATCGCGACTGCCGTAAATACGCCGTAAAGCGCGACTGTCGTAAATACGGCCGTAAAGCGCGACTGCCGTAAATACGGCCGTAAAGCGCGACTGTCGTAAATACGGCCGTAAAGCGCGACTGTCGTAAATACGGCCGTAAATAGCGACTGTCGTAAATACGGCCGTAAAGCGCGACTGCCGTAAATACGGCCGTAAAGCGCGACTGCCGTAAATACGGCCGTAAAGCGCGACTGCCGTAAATACGGCCGTAAAGCGCGACTGTCGTAAATACGGCCGTAAAGCGCGACTGCCGTAAATACGGCCGTAAATCGCGACTGTCGTAAATACGGCCGTAAAGCGCGACTGTCGTAAATACGGCCGTAAAGCGCGACTGCCGTAAATACGGCCGTAAAGCGCGACTGTCGTAAATACGGCCGTAAATCCCGACTGTCGTAAATACGGCCGTAAAGCGCGACTGTCGTAACTACGGCCGTAAAGCGCGACTGTCGTAAATACGGCCGTAAAGCGCGACTGCCGTAAATACGGCCGTAAAGCGCGACTGCCGTAAATACGGCCGTAAAGCGCGACTGCCGTAAATACGGACGTAAAGCGCGACTGCCGTAAATACGGCCGTAAAGCGCGACTGTCGTAAATACGGCCGTAAAGCGCGACTGCCGTAAATACGGCCGTAAAGCGCGACTGCCGTAAATACGGCCGTAAAGCGCGACTGTCGTAAATACGGCCGTAAAGCGCGACTGTCGTAAATACGGCCGTAAAGCGCGACTGCCGTAAATACGGCCGTAAAGCGCGACTGTCGTAAATACGGCCGTAAATCCCGACTGTCGTAAATACGGCCGTAGAGCGCGACTGTCGTAACTACGGCCGTAAAGCGCGACTGTCGTAAATACGGCCGTAAAGCGCGACTGTCGTAAATACGGCCGTAAAGCGCGACTGCCGTAAATACGGCCGTAAAGCGCGACTGCCGTAAATACGGCCGTAAAGCGCGACTGCCGTAAATACGGCCGTAAAGCGCGACTGTCGTAAATACGGCCGTAAAGCGCGACTGTCGTAAAAGGTGCCGTAAAGCGCGACTGTCGTAAATACGGCCGTAAAGCGCGACTGTCGTAAATACGGCCGTAAAGCGCGACTGCCGTAAATACGGCCGTAAAGCGCGACTGTCGTAAATACGGCCGTAAAGCGCGACTGCCGTAAATACGGCCGTAAATCGCGACTGCCGTAAATACGGCCGTAAAGCGCGACTGTCGTAAATACGGCCGTAAAGCGCGACTGCCGTAAATACGGCCGTAAAGCGCGACTGTCGTAAATACGGCCGTAAAGCGCGACTGTCGTAAATACGGCCGTAAAGCGCGACTGTCGTAAATACGGCCGTAAAGCGCGACTGCCGTAAATACGGCCGTAAAGCGCGACTGCCGTAAATACGGCCGTAAAGCGCGACTGTCGTAAATACGGCCGTAAAGCGCGACTGTCGTAAATACGGCCGTAAAGCGCGACTGTCGTAAATACGGCCGTAAAGCGCGACTGCCGTAAATACGGCCGTAAATCGCGACTGTCGTAAATACGGCCGTAAAGCGCGACTGCCGTAAATACGGCCGTAAAGCGCGACTGCCGTAAATACGGCCGTAAAGCGCGACTGTCGTAAATACGGCCGTAAATCCCGACTGTCGTAAATACGGCCGTAAAGCGCGACTGTCGTAAATACGGCCGTAAAGCGCGACTGCCGTAAATACGGCCGTAAAGCGCGACTGCCGTAAATACGGCCGTAAAGCGCGACTGCCGTAAATACGGCCGTAAAGCGCGACTGCCGTAAATACGGCCGAAAAGCGCGACTGTCGTAAATACGGCCGTAAAGCGCGACTGCCGTAAATACGGCCGTAAAGCGCGACTGTCGTAAATACGGCCGTAAAGCGCGACTGCCGTAAATATGGCCGTAAAGCGCGACTGTCGTAAATACGGCCGTAAAGCGCGACTGCCGTAAATACGGCCGTAAAGCGCGACTGCCGTAAATACGGCCGTAAAGCGCGACTGTCGTAAATACGGCCGTAAATCGCGACTGCCGTAAATACGGCCGTAAAGCGCGACTGTCGTAAATACGGCCGTAAAGCGCGACTGCCGTAAATACGGCCGTAAAGCGCGACTGCCGTAAATACGGCCGTAAAGCGCGACTGCCGTAAATACGGCCGTAAAGCGCGACTGTCGTAAATACGGCCGTAAATAGCGACTGTCGTAAATACGGCCGAAAAGCGCGACTGCCGTAAATACGGCCGTAAAGCGCGACTGTCGTAAATACGGCCGTAAAGCGCGACTGCCGTAAATACGGCCGAAAAGCGCGACTGTCGTAAATACGGCCGTAAAGCGCGACTGTCGTAAATACGGCCGAAAAGCGCGACTGCCGTAAATACGGCCGTAAAGCGCGACTGTCGTAAATACGGCCGTAAAGCGCGACTGCGGTAAATACGGCCGTAAAGCGCGACTGCCGTAAATACGGCCGTAAAGCGCGACTGCCGTAAATACGGCCGTAAAGCGCGACTGTCGTAAATACGGCCGTAAAGCGCGACTGTCGTAAATACGGCCGTAAAGCGCGACTGCCGTAAATACGGCCGTAAATAGCGACTGTCGTAAATACGGCCGTAAAGCGCGACTGCCGTAAATACGGCCGTAAAGCGCGACTGCCGTAAATACGGTCGTAAAGCGCGACTGCCGTAAATACGGCCGTCAAGCGCGACTGCCGTAAATACGGCCGTAAAGCGCGACTGTCGTAAATACGGCCGTAAAGCGCGACTGCCGTAAATACGGCCGTAAAGCGCGACTGCCGTAAATACGGCCGTAAAGCGCGACTGTCGTAAATACGGCCCGTAAAGCGCGACTGCCGTAAATACGGCCGAAAAGCGCGACTGTCGTAAATACGGCCGTAAATCCCGACTGTCGTAAATACGGCCGTAAAGCGCGACTGTCGTAAATACGGCCGTAAAGCGCGACTGCCGTTAAATACGGCCGTAAAGCGCGACTGCCGTAAATACGGCCGTAAAGCGCGACTGCCGTAAATACGGCCGTAAAGCGCGACTGCCGTAAATACGGCCGAAAAGCGCGACTGTCGTAAATACGCCGTAAAGCGCGACTGCCGTAAATACGGCCGTAAAGCGCGACTGTCGTAAATACGGCCGTAAAGCGCGACTGCCGTAAATACGGCCGTAAAGCGCGACTGTCGTAAATACGGCCGTAAAGCGCGACTGCCGTAAATACGGCCGTAAAGCGCGACTGCCGTAAATACGGCCGTAAAGCGCGACTGTCGTAAATACGGCCGTAAAGCGCGACTGCCGTAAATACGGCCGTAAAGCGCGACTGTCGTAAATACGGCCGTAAAAGCGCGACTGCCGTAAATACGGCCGTAAAGCGCGACTGCCGTAAATACGGCCGTAAAGCGCGACTGTCGTAAATACGGCCGTAAATAGCGACTGTCGTAAATACGGCCGAAAAGCGCGACTGCCGTAAATACGGCCGTAAAGCGCGACTGTCGTAAATACGGCCGTAAAGCGCGACTGCCGTAAATACGGCCGAAAAGCGCGACTGTCGTAAATACGGCCGTAAAGCGCGACTGTCGTAAATACGGCCGAAAAGCGCGACTGCCGTAAATACGGCCGTAAAGCGCGACTGTCGTAAATACGGCCGTAAAGCGCGACTGTGGTAAATACGGCCGTAAAGCGCGACTGCCGTAAATACGGCCGTAAAGCGCGACTGCCGTAAATACGGCCGTAAAGCGCGACTGTCGTAAATACGGCCGTAAAGCGCGACTGTCGTAAATACGGCCGTAAAGCGCGACTGCCGTAAATACGGCCGTAAAGCGCGACTGCCGTAAATACGGCCGTAAAGCGCGACTGCCGTAAATACGGCCGTAAAGCGCGACTGCCGTAAATACGGTCGTAAAGCGCGACTGCCGTAAATACGGCCGTCAAGCGCGACTGCCGTAAATACGGCCGTAAAGCGCGACTGTCGTAAATACGGCCGTAAAGCGCGACTGTCGTAAATACGGCCGTAAATAGCGACTGTCGTAAATACGGCCGTAAAGCGCGACTGCCGTAAATACGGCCGTAAAGCGCGACTGCCGTAAATACGGCCGTAAAGCGCGACTGCCGTAAATACGGCCGTAAAGCGCGACTGTCGTAAATACGGCCGTAAAGCGCGACTGCCGTAAATACGGCCGTAAATCGCGACTGTCGTAAATACGGCCGTAAAGCGCGACTGTCGTAAATACGGCCGTAAAGCGCGACTGCCGTAAATACGGCCGTAAAGCGCGACTGTCGTAAATACGGCCGTAAATCCCGACTGTCGTAAATACGGCCGTAAAGCGCGACTGTCGTAACTACGGCCGTAAAGCGCGACTGTCGTAAATACGGCCGTAAAGCGCGACTGCCGTAAATACGGCCGTAAAGCGCGACTGCCGTAAATACGGCCGTAAAGCGCGACTGCCGTAAATACGGACGTAAAGCGCGACTGCCGTAAATACGGCCGTAAAGCGCGACTGTCGTAAATACGGCCGTAAAGCGCGACTGCCGTAAATACGGCCGTAAAGCGCGACTGCCGTAAATACGGCCGTAAAGCGCGACTGTCGTAAATACGGCCGTAAAGCGCGACTGTCGTAAATACGGCCGTAAAGCGCGACTGTCGTAAATACGGCCGTAAATCCCGACTGTCGTAAATACGGCCGTAGAGCGCGACTGTCGTAACTACGGCCGTAAAGCGCGACTGTCGTAAATACGGCCGTAAAGCGCGACTGTCGTAAATACGGCCGTAAAGCGCGACTGCCGTAAATACGGCCGTAAAGCGCGACTGCCGTAAATACGGCCGTAAAGCGCGACTGCCGTAAATACGGCCGTAAAGCGCGACTGTCGTAAATACGGCCGTAAAGCGCGACTGTCGTAAAAGTGCCGTAAAGCGCGACTGTCGTAAATACGGCCGTAAAGCGCGACTGTCGTAAATACGGCCGTAAAGCGCGACTGCCGTAAATACGGCCGTAAAGCGCGACTGTCGTAAATACGGCCGTAAAGCGCGACTGCCGTAAATACGGCCGTAAAGCGCGACTGCCGTAAATACGGCCGTAAAGCGCGACTGTCGTAAATACGGCCGTAAAGCGCGACTGCCGTAAATACGGCCGTAAAGCGCGACTGTCGTAAATACGGCCGTAAAGCGCGACTGTCGTAAATACGGCCGTAAAGCGCGACTGCCGTAAATACGGCCGTAAAGCGCGACTGCCGTAAATACGGCCGTAAAGCGCGACTGCCGTAAATACGGCCGTAAAGCGCGACTGTCGTAAATACGGCCGTAAAGCGCGACTGTCGTAAATACGGCCGTAAAGCGCGACTGCCGTAAATACGGCCGTAAAGCGCGACTGCCGTAAATACGGCCGTAAATCGCGACTGTCGTAAATACGGCCGTAAAGCGCGACTGCCGTAAATACGGCCGTAAAGCGCGACTGCCGTAAATACGGCCGTAAAGCGCGACTGTCGTAAATACGGCCGTAAATCCCGACTGTCGTAAATACGGCCGTAAAGCGCGACTGTCGTAAATACGGCCGTAAAGCGCGACTGCCGTAAATACGGCCGTAAAGCGCGACTGCCGTAAATACGGCCGTAAAGCGCGACTGCCGTAAATACGGCCGTAAAGCGCGACTGCCGTAAATACGGCCGAAAAGCGCGACTGTCGTAAATACGGCCGTAAATAGCGACTGCCGTAAATACGGCCGTAAAGCGCGACTGTCGTAAATACGGCCGTAAAGCGCGACTGCCGTAAATACGGCCGTAAAGCGCGACTGTCGTAAATACGGCCGTAAAGCGCGACTGCCGTAAATACGGCCGTAAAGCGCGACTGCCGTAAATACGGCCGTAAAGCGCGACTGCCGTAAATACGGCCGTAAAGCGCGACTGTCGTAAATACGGCCGTAAAGCGCGACTGCCGTAAATACGGCCGTAAAGCGCGACTGCCGTAAATACGGCCGTAAAGCGCGACTGCCGTAAATACGGCCGTAAAGCGCGACTGTCGTAAATACGGCCGTAAATAGCGACTGTCGTAAATACGGCCGAAAAGCGCGACTGCCGTAAATACGGCCGTAAAGCGCGACTGTCGTAAATACGGCCGTAAAGCGCGACTGCCGTAAATACGGCCGAAAAGCGCGACTGTCGTAAATACGGCCGTAAAGCGCGACTGTCGTAAATACGGCCGAAAAGCGCGACTGCCGTAAATACGGCCGTAAAGCGCGACTGTCGTAAATACGGCCGTAAAGCGCGACTGTGGTAAATACGGCCGTAAAGCGCGACTGCCGTAAATACGGCCGTAAAGCGCGACTGCCGTAAATACGGCCGTAAAGCGCGACTGTCGTAAATACGGCCGTAAAGCGCGACTGTCGTAAATACGGCCGTAAAGCGCGACTGCCGTAAATACGGCCGTAAATAGCGACTGTCGTAAATACGGCCGTAAAGCGCGACTGCCGTAAATACGGCCGTAAAGCGCGACTGCCGTAAATACGGTCGTAAAGCGCGACTGCCGTAAATACGGCCGTCAAGCGCGACTGCCGTAAATACGGCCGTAAAGCGCGACTGTCGTAAATACGGCCGTAAAGCGCGACTGCCGTAAATACGGCCGTAAAGCGCGACTGCCGTAAATACGGCCGTAAAGCGCGACTGCCGTAAATACGGCCGTAAAGCGCGACTGCCGTAAATACGGCCGTAAAGCGCGACTGCCGTAAATACGGCCGTAAAGCGCGACTGCCGTAAATACGGCCGTAAAGCGCGACTGCCGTAAATACGGCCGTAAAGCGCGACTGTCGTAAATACGGCCGTAAAGCGCGACTGCCGTAAATACGGCCGTAAATCGCGACTGCCGTAAATACGCCGTAAAGCGCGACTGTCGTAAATACGGCCGTAAAGCGCGACTGCCGTAAATACGGCCGTAAAGCGCGACTGCCGTAAATACGGCCGTAAAGCGCGACTGTCGTAAATACGGCCGTAAAGCGCGACTGCCGTAAATACGGCCGTAAAGCGCGACTGTCGTAAATACGGCCGTAAATCGCGACTGTCGTAAATACGGCCGTAAAGCGCGACTGTCGTAAATACGGCCGTAAAGCGCGACTGCCGTAAATACGGCCGTAAAGCGCGACTGCCGTAAATACGGCCGTAAAGCGCGACTGTCGTAAATACGGCCGTAAAGCGCGACTGTCGTAAATACGGCCGTAAATCGCGACTGCCGTAAATACGGCCGTAAAGCGCGACTGTCGTAAATACGGCCGTAAAGCGCGACTGTCGTAAATACGGCCGTAAATAGCGACTGTCGTAAATACGGCCGTAAAGCGCGACTGCCGTAAATACGGCCGTAAAGCGCGACTGCCGTAAATACGGCCGTAAAGCGCGACTGCCGTAAATACGGCCGTATAGCGCGACTGCCGTAAATACGGCCGTAAAGCGCGACTGTCGTAAATACGGCCGTAAATCGCGACTGTCGTAAATACGGCCGTAAATCGCGACTGCCGTAAATACGGCCGTAAAGCGCGACTGCCGTAAATACGGCCGTAAAGCGCGACTGCCGTAAATACGGTCGTAAAGCGCGACTGCCGTAAATACGGCCGTCAAGCGCGACTGCCGTAAATACGGCCGTAAAGCGCGACTGTCGTAAATACGGCCGTAAAGCGCGACTGCCGTAAATACGGCCGTAAAGCGCGACTGTCGTAAATACGGCCGTAAAGCGCGACTGCCGTAAATACGGCCGTAAATCGCGACTGTCGTAAATACGGCCGTAAAGCGCGACTGTCGTAAATACGGCCGTAAAGCGCGACTGCCGTAAATACGGCCGTAAAGCGCGACTGTCGTAAATACGGCCGTAAATCCCGACTGTCGTAAATACGGCCGTAAAGCGCGACTGTCGTAACTACGGCCGTAAAGCGCGACTGTCGTAAATACGGCCGTAAAGCGCGACTGCCGTAAATACGGCCGTAAAGCGCGACTGCCGTAAATACGGCCGTAAAGCGCGACTGCCGTAAATACGGCCGTAAAGCGCGACTGTCGTAAATACGGCCGTAAAGCGCGACTGCCGTAAATACGGCCGTAAAGCGCGACTGCCGTAAATACGGCCGTAAAGCGCGACTGTCGTAAATACGGCCGTAAAGCGCGACTGTCGTAAATACGGCCGTAAAGCGCGACTGCCGTAAATACGGCCGTAAAGCGCGACTGTCGTAAATACGGCCGTAAATCCCGACTGTCGTAAATACGGCCGTAGAGCGCGACTGTCGTAACTACGGCCGTAAAGCGCGACTGTCGTAAATACGGCCGTAAAGCGCGACTGTCGTAAATACGGCCGTAAAGCGCGACTGCCGTAAATACGGCCGTAAAGCGCGACTGCCGTAAATACGGCCGTAAAGCGCGACTGCCGTAAATACGGCCGTAAAGCGCGACTGTCGTAAATACGGCCGTAAAGCGCGACTGTCGTAAAAGGTGCCGTAAAGCGCGACTGCCGTAAATACGGCCGTAAAGCGCGACTGTCGTAAATACGGCCGTAAAGCGCGACTGCCGTAAATACGGCCGTAAAGCGCGACTGTCGTAAATACGGCCGTAAAGCGCGACTGCCGTAAATACGGCCGTAAATCGCGACTGCCGTAAATACGGCCGTAAAGCGCGACTGTCGTAAATACGGCCGTAAAGCGCGACTGCCGTAAATACGGCCGTAAAGCGCGACTGTCGTAAATACGGCCGTAAAGCGCGACTGTCGTAAATACGGCCGTAAAGCGCGACTGTCGTAAATACGGCCGTAAAGCGCGACTGCCGTAAATACGGCCGTAAAGCGCGACTGCCGTAAATACGGCCGTAAAGCGCGACTGTCGTAAATACGGCCGTAAAGCGCGACTGTCGTAAATACGGCCGTAAAGCGCGACTGTCGTAAATACGGCCGTAAAGCGCGACTGCCGTAAATACGGCCGTAAATCGCGACTGTCGTAAATACGGCCGTAAAGCGCGACTGCCGTAAATACGGCCGTAAAGCGCGACTGCCGTAAATACGGCCGTAAAGCGCGACTGTCGTAAATACGGCCGTAAATCCCGACTGTCGTAAATACGGCCGTAAAGCGCGACTGTCGTAACTACGGCCGTAAAGCGGGACTGTCGTAAATACGGCCGTAAAGCGCGACTGCCGTAAATACGGCCGTAAAGCGCGACTGCCGTAAATACGGCCGTAAAGCGCGACTGCCGTAAATACGGCCGTAAAGCGCGACTGTCGTAAATACGGCCGAAAAGCGCGACTGTCGTAAATACGGCCGTAAAGCGCGACTGCCGTAAATACGGCCGTAAAGCGCGACTGTCGTAAATACGGCCGTAAAGCGCGACTGTCGTAAATACGGCCGTAAAGCGCGACTGCCGTAAATACGGCCGTAAAGCGCGACTGCCGTAAATACGGCCGTAAAGCGCGACTGCCGTAAATACGGCCGTAAAGCGCGACTGTCGTAAATACGGCCGTAAAGCGCGACTGTCGTAAAAGGTGCCGTAAAGCGCGACTGTCGTAAATACGGCCGTAAAGCGCGACTGTCGTAAATACGGCCGTAAAGCGCGACTGCCGTAAATACGGCCGTAAAGCGCGACTGTCGTAAATACGGCCGTAAAGCGCGACTGCCGTAAATACGGCCGTAAATCGCGACTGCCGTAAATATGGCCGTAAAGCGCGACTGTCGTAAATACGGCCGTAAAGCGCGACTGCCGTAAATACGGCCGTAAAGCGCGACTGTCGTAAATACGGCCGTAAAGCGCGACTGTCGTAAATACGGCCGTAAAGCGCGACTGTCGTAAATACGGCCGTAAAGCGCGACTGCCGTAATACGGCCGTAAAGCGCGACTGCCGTAAATACGGCCGTAAAGCGCGACTGCCGTAAATACGGCCGTAAAGCGCGACTGTCGTAAATACGGCCGTAAAGCGCGACTGTCGTAAATACGGCCGTAAAGCGCGACTGCCGTAAATACGGCCGTAAATCGCGACTGTCGTAAATACGGCCGTAAAGCGCGACTGCCGTAAATACGGCCGTAAAGCGCGACTGCCGTAAATACGGCCGTAAAGCGCGACTGTCGTAAATACGGCCGTAAATCCCGACTGTCGTAAATACGGCCGTAAAGCGCGACTGTCGTAACTACGGCCGTAAAGCGGGACTGTCGTAAATACGGCCGTAAAGCGCGACTGCCGTAAATACGGCCGTAAAGCGCGACTGCCGTAAATACGGCCGTAAAGCGCGACTGCCGTAAATACGGCCGTAAAGCGCGACTGTCGTAAATACGGCCGAAAAGCGCGACTGTCGTAAATACGGCCGTAAAGCGCGACTGCCGTAAATACGGCCGTAAAGCGCGACTGTCGTAAATACGGCCGTAAAGCGCGACTGCCGTAAATACGGCCGTAAAGCGCGACTGCCGTAAATACGGCCGTAAAGCGCGACTGCCGTAAATACGGCCGTAAAGCGCGACTGTCGTAAATACGGCCGTAAAGCGCGACTGCCGTAAATACGGCCGTAAATCGCGACTGTCGTAAATACGGCCGTAAAGCGCGACTGTCGTAAATACGGCCGTAAAGCGCGACTGCCGTAAATACGGCCGTAAAGCGCGACTGCCGTAAATACGGCCGTAAAGCGCGACTGTCGTAAATACGGCCGTAAAGCGCGACTGTCGTAAATACGGCCGTAAAGCGCGACTGTCGTAAATACGGCCGTAAAGCGCGACTGCCGTAAATACGGCCGTAAAGCGCGACTGCCGTAAATACGGCCGTAAAGCCCGACTGTCGTAAATACGGCCGTAAAGCGCGACTGCCGTAAATACGGCCGTAAAGCGCGACTGCCGTAAATACGGCCGTAAAGCGCGACTGTCGTAAATACGGCCGTAAATCGCGACTGTCGTAAATACGGCCGTAAAGCGCGACTGTCGTAAATACGGCCGTAAATAGCGACTGCCGTAAATACGGCCGTAAAGCGCGACTGCCGTAAATACGGCCGTAAAGCGCGACTGCCGTAAATACGGCCGTAAAGCGCGACTGTCGTAAATACGGCCGTAAAGCGCGACTGCCGTAAATACGGCCGTAAATCGCGACTGTCGTAAATACGGCCGTAAAGCGCGACTGTCGTAAATACGGCCGTAAAGCGCGACTGCCGTAAATACGGCCGTAAAGCGCGACTGTCGTAAATACGGCCGTAAATCCCGACTGTCGTAAATACGGCCGTAAAGCGCGACTGTCGTAACTACGGCCGTAAAGCGCGACTGTCGTAAATACGGCCGTAAAGCGCGACTGCCGTAAATACGGCCGTAAAGCGCGACTGCCGTAAATACGGCCGTAAAGCGCGACTGCCGTAAATACGGACGTAAAGCGCGACTGCCGTAAATACGGCCGTAAAGCGCGACTGTCGTAAATACGGCCGTAAATCCCGACTGCCGTAAATACGGCCGTAAAGCGCGACTGCCGTAAATACGGCCGTAAAGCGCGACTGTCGTAAATACGGCCGTAAAGCGCGACTGTGGTAAATACGGCCGTAAAGCGCGACTGCCGTAAATACGGCCGTAAAGCGCGACTGTCGTAAATACGGCCGTAAAGCGCGACTGTCGTAAATACGGCCGTAAAGCGCGACTGCCGTAAATACGGCCGTAAAGCGCGACTGCCGTAAATACGGCCGTAAAGCGCGACTGCCGTAAATACGGCCGTAAAGCGCGACTGTCGTAAATACGGCCGTAAAGCGCGACTGTCGTAAAAGGTGCCGTAAAGCGCGACTGTCGTAAATACGGCCGTAAAGCGCGACTGTCGTAAATACGGCCGTAAAGCGCGACTGCCGTAAATACGGCCGTAAAGCGCGACTGTCGTAAATACGGCCGTAAAGCGCGACTGTCGTAAATACGGCCGTAAATCGCGACTGCCGTAAATACGGCCGTAAAGCGCGACTGCCGTAAATACGGCCGTAAAGCGCGACTGCCGTAAATACGGCCGTAAAGCGCGACTGTCGTAAATACGGCCGTAAAGCGCGACTGTCGTAAATACGGCCGTAAAGCGCGACTGCCGTAAATACGGCCGTAAAGCGCGACTGCCGTAAATACGGCCGTAAAGCGCGACTGCCGTAAATACGGCCGTAAAGCGCGACTGTCGTAAATACGGCCGTAAAGCGCGACTGTCGTAAATACGGCCGTAAAGCGCGACTGTCGTAAATACGGCCGTAAAGCGCGACTGTCGTAAATACGGCCGTAAAGCGCGACTGTCGTAAATACGGCCGTAAAGCGCGACTGCCGTAAATACGGCCGTAAAGCGCGACTGCCGTAAATACGGCCGTAAATCGCGACTGCCGTAAATACGGCCGTAAAGCGCGACTGCCGTAAATACGGCCGTAAAGCGCGACTGTCGTAAATACGGCCGTAAATCGCGACTGTCGTAAATACGGCCGTAAATCGCGACTGTCGTAAATACGGCCGTAAAGCGCGACTGCCGTAAATACGGCCGTAAAGCGCGACTGCCGTAAATACGGCCGTGAAGCGCGACTGTCGTAAATACGGCCGTGAAGCGCGACTGCCGTAAATACGGCCGTAAATCGCGACTGTCGTAAATACGGCCGTAAAGCGCGACTGTCGTAAATACGGCCGTAAAGCGCGACTGCCGTAAATACGGCCGTAAAGCGCGACTGCCGTAAATACGGCCGTAAAGCGCGACTGCCGTAAATACGGCCGTAAAGCGCGACTGTCGTAAATACGGCCGTAAAGCGCGACTGCCGTAAATACGGCCGTAAAGCGCGACTGCCGTAAATACGGCCGTAAAGCGCGACTGCCGTAAATACGGCCGTAAAGCGCGACTGTCGTAAATACGGCCGTAAAGCGCGACTGCCGTAAATACGGCCGTAAAGCGCGACTGCCGTAAATACGGCCGTAAAGCGCGACTGCCGTAAATACGGCCGTAAAGCGCGACTGTCGTAAATACGGCCGTAAATCGCGACTGTCGTAAATACGGCCGTAAAGCGCGACTGTCGTAAATACGGCCGTAAATAGCGACTGCCGTAAATACGGCCGTAAAGCGCGACTGCCGTAAATACGGCCGTAAAGCGCGACTGTCGTAAATACGGCCGTAAAGGCGCGACTGCCGTAAATACGGCCGTAAAGCGCGACTGCCGTAAATACGGCCGTAAAGCGCGACTGTCGTAAATACGGCCGTAAATCCCGACTGTCGTAAATACGGCCGTAAAGCGCGACTGTCGTAAATACGGCCGTAAAGCGCGACTGCCGTAAATACGGCCGTAAAGCGCGACTGCCGTAAATACGGCCGTAAAGCGCGACTGCCGTAAATACGGCCGTAAAGCGCGACTGCCGTAAATACGGCCGAAAAGCGCGACTGTCGTAAATACGGCCGTAAAGCGCGACTGCCGTAAATACGGCCGTAAAGCGCGACTGCCGTAAATACGGCCGTAAAGCGCGACTGCCGTAAATACGGCCGTAAAGCGCGACTGTCGTAAATACGGCCGTAAAGCGCGACTGCCGTAAATACGGCCGTAAAGCGCGACTGCCGTAAATACGGCCGTAAAGCGCGACTGTCGTAAATACGGCCGTAAATCGGGACTGCCGTAAATACGGCCGTAAAGCGCGACTGTCGTAAATACGGCCGTAAAGCGCGACTGCCGTAAATACGGCCGTAAAGCGCGACTGCCGTAAATACGGCCGTAAAGCGCGACTGCCGTAAATACGGCCGTAAAGCGCGACTGTCGTAAATACGGCCGTAAATAGCGACTGTCGTAAATACGGCCGTAAAGCGCGACTGCCGTAAATACGGCCGTAAAGCGCGACTGTCGTAAATACGGCCGTAAAGCGCGACTGCCGTAAATACGGCCGTAAAGCGCGACTGTCGTAAATACGGCCGTAAAGCGCGACTGTCGTAAATACGGCCGAAAAGCGCGACTGCCGTAAATACGGCCGTAAAGCGCGACTGTGGTAAATACGGCCGTAAAGCGCGACTGCCGTAAATACGGCCGTAAAGCGCGACTGCCGTAAATACGGCCGTAAAGCGCGACTGTCGTAAATACGGCCGTAAAGCGCGACTGTCGTAAATACGGCCGTAAAGCGCGACTGCCGTAAATACGGCCGTAAAGCGCGACTGCCGTAAATACGGCCGTAAAGCGCGACTGCCGTAAATACGGCCGTAAAGCGCGACTGCCGTAAATACGGTCGTAAAGCGCGACTGCGGTAAATACGGCCGTAAAGCGCGACTGCCGTAAATACGGCCGTAAAGCGCGACTGTCGTAAATACGGCCGTAAAGCGCGACTGCCGTAAATACGGCCGTAAAGCGCGACTGCCGTAAATACGGCCGTAAAGCGCGACTGCCGTAAAAACGGCCGTAAAGCGCGACTGTCGTAAATACGGCCGTAAAGCGCGACTGTCGTAAATACGGCCGTAAAGCGCGACTGCCGTAAATACGGCCGTAAAGCGCGACTGCCGTAAATACGGCCGTAAAGCGCGACTGCCGTAAATACGGCCGTAAAGCGCGACTGTCGTAAATACGGCCGTAAAGCGCGACTGTCGTAAATACGGCCGTAATACGCGACTGTCGTAAATACGGCCGTAAAGCGCGACTGCCGTAAATACGGCCGTAAAGCGCGACTGCCGTAAATACGGCCGTAAATCGCGACTGTCGTAAATACGGCCGTAAAGCGCGACTGTCGTAAATACGGCCGTAAAGCGCGACTGCCGTAAATACGGCCGTAAAGCGCGACTGTCGTAAATACGGCCGTAAATCCCGACTGTCGTAAATACGGCCGTAAAGCGCGACTGTCGTAACTACGGCCGTAAAGCGCGACTGTCGTAAATACGGCCGTAAAGCGCGACTGTCGTAAATACGGCCGTAAAGCGCGACTGCCGTAAATACGGCCGTAAAGCGCGACTGCCGTAAATACGGCCGTAAAGCGCGACTGCCGTAAATACGGCCGTAAAGCGCGACTGTCGTAAATACGGCCGTAAAGCGCGACTGTCGTAAAAGGTGCCGTAAAGCGCGACTGTCGTAAATACGGCCGTAAAGCGCGACTGTCGTAAATACGGCCGTAAAGCGCGACTGCCGTAAATACGGCCGTAAAGCGCGACTGTCGTAAATACGGCCGTAAATCGCGACTGCCGTAAATACGGCCGTAAAGCGCGACTGCCGTAAATACGGCCGTAAAGCGCGACTGCCGTAAATACGGCCGTAAAGCGCGACTGTCGTAAATACGGCCGTAAAGCGCGACTGTCGTAAATACGGCCGTAAAGCGCGACTGTCGTAAATACGGCCGTAAAGCGCGACTGTCGTAAATACGGCCGTAAAGCGCGACTGTCGTAAATACGGCCGTAAAGCGCGACTGCCGTAAATACGGCCGTAAAGCGCGACTGCCGTAAATACGGCCGTAAATCGCGACTGCCGTAAATACGGCCGTAAAGCGCGACTGCCGTAAATACGGCCGTAAAGCGCGACTGTCGTAAATACGGCCGTAAATCGCGACTGTCGTAAATACGGCCGTAAAGCGCGACTGCCGTAAATACGGCCGTAAAGCGCGACTGCCGTAAATACGGCCGTAAAGCGCGACTGCCGTAAATACGGCCGTGAAGCGCGACTGTCGTAAATACGGCCGTAAAGCGCGACTGCCGTAAATACGGCCGTAAATCGCGACTGCCGTAAATACGGCCGTAAAGCGCGACTGTCGTAAATACGGCCGTAAAGCGCGACTGCCGTAAATACGGCCGTAAAGCGCGACTGCCGTAAATACGGCCGTAAAGCGCGACTGTCGTAAATACGGCCGTAAAGCGCGACTGTCGTAAATACGGCCGTAAAGCGCGACTGCCGTAAATACGGCCGTAAAGCGCGACTGCCGTAAATACGGCCGTAAAGCGCGACTGCCGTAAATACGGCCGTAAAGCGCGACTGTCGTAAATACGGCCGTAAAGCGCGACTGCCGTAAATACGGCCGTAAATCGCGACTGCCGTAAATACGGCCGTAAAGCGCGACTGCCGTAAATACGGCCGTAAAGCGCGACTGTCGTAAATACGGCCGTAAATCGCGACTGTCGTAAATACGGCCGTAAAGCGCGACTGTCGTAAATACGGCCGTAAATAGCGACTGCCGTAAATACGGCCGTAAAGCGCGACTGCCGTAAATACGGCCGTAAAGCGCGACTGTCGTAAATACGGCCGTAAATCGCGACTGCCGTAAATACGGCCGTAAAGCGCGACTGCCGTAAATACGGCCGTAAAGCGCGACTGTCGTAAATACGGCCGTAAATCCCGACTGTCGTAAATACGGCCGTAAAGCGCGACTGTCGTAAATACGGCCGTAAAGCGCGACTGCCGTAAATACGGCCGTAAAGCGCGACTGCCGTAAATACGGCCGTAAAGCGCGACTGCCGTAAATACGGCCGTAAAGCGCGACTGCCGTAAATACGGCCGAAAAGCGCGACTGTCGTAAATACGGCCGTAAAGCGCGACTGCCGTAAATACGGCCGTAAAGCGCGACTGCCGTAAATACGGCCGTAAAGCGCGACTGCCGTAAATACGGCCGTAAAGCGCGACTGTCGTAAATACGGCCGTAAAGCGCGACTGCCGTAAATACGGCCGTAAAGCGCGACTGCCGTAAATACGGCCGTAAAGCGCGACTGTCGTAAATACGGCCGTAAATCGCGACTGCCGTAAATACGGCCGTAAAGCGCGACTGTCGTAAATACGGCCGTAAAGCGCGACTGCCGTAAATACGGCCGTAAAGCGCGACTGCCGTAAATACGGCCGTAAAGCGCGACTGCCGTAAATACGGCCGTAAAGCGCGACTGCCGTAAATACGGCCGTAAAGCGCGACTGTCGTAAATACGGCCGTAAATAGCGACTGTCGTAAATACGGCCGAAAAGCGCGACTGCCGTAAATACGGCCGTAAAGCGCGACTGTCGTAAATACGGCCGTAAAGCGCGACTGCCGTAAATACGGCCGAAAAGCGCGACTGTCGTAAATACGGCCGTAAAGCGCGACTGTCGTAAATACGGCCGAAAAGCGCGACTGCCGTAAATACGGCCGTAAAGCGCGACTGTGGTAAATACGGCCGTAAAGCGCGACTGCCGTAAATACGGCCGTAAAGCGCGACTGCCGTAAATACGGCCGTAAAGCGCGACTGTCGTAAATACGGCCGTAAAGCGCGACTGTCGTAAATACGGCCGTAAAGCGCGACTGCCGTAAATACGGCCGTAAAGCGCGACTGCCGTAAATACGGCCGTAAAGCGCGACTGCCGTAAATACGGCCGTAAAGCGCGACTGCCGTAAATACGGCCGTCAAGCGCGACTGCCGTAAATACGGCCGTAAAGCGCGACTGTCGTAAATACGGCGGTAAAGCGCGACTGCCGTAAATACGGCCGTAAAGCGCGACTGCCGTAAATACGGCCGTAAAGCGCGACTGCCGTAAATACGGCCGTAAAGCGCGACTGCCGTAAATACGGCCGTAAAGCGCGACTGCCGTAAATACGGCCGTAAAGCGCGACTGTCGTAAATACGGCCGTAAAGCGCGACTGCCGTAAATACGGCCGTAAATCGCGACTGCCGTAAATACGCCGTAAAGCGCGACTGCCGTAAATACGGCCGTAAAGCGCGACTGCCGTAAATACGGCCGTAAAGCGCGACTGTCGTAAATACGGCCGTAAAGCGCGACTGCCGTAAATACGGCCGTAAAGCGCGACTGTCGTAAATACGGCCGTAAAGCGCGACTGTCGTAAATACGGCCGTAAATCGCGACTGTCGTAAATACGGCCGTAAAGCGCGACTGCCGTAAATACGGCCGTAAAGCGCGACTGCCGTAAATACGGCCGTAAAGCGCGACTGCCGTAAATACGGCCGTAAAGCGCGACTGTCGTAAATACGGCCGTAAAGCGCGACTGTCGTAAATACGGCCGTAAATCGCGACTGCCGTAAATACGGCCGTAAAGCGCGACTGCCGTAAATACGGCCGTAAAGCGCGACTGTCGTAAATACGGCCGTAAAGCGCGACTGCCGTAAATACGGCCGTAAAGCGCGACTGTCGTAAATACGGCCGTAAAGCGCGACTGTCGTAAATACGGCCGTAAAGCGCGACTGCCGTAAATACGGCCGTAAAGCGCGACTGCCGTAAATACGGCCGTGAAGCGCGACTGTCGTAAATACGGCCGTAAAGCGCGACTGCCGTAAATACGGCCGTAAATCGCGACTGCCGTAAATACGGCCGTAAAGCGCGACTGCCGTAAATACGGCCGTAAAGCGCGACTGCCGTAAATACGGCCGTAAAGCGCGACTGCCGTAAATACGGCCGTAAAGCGCGACTGTCGTAAATACGGCCGTAAAGCGCGACTGCCGTAAATACGGCCGTAAAGCGCGACTGCCGTAAATACGGCCGTAAAGCGCGACTGTCGTAAATACGGCCGTAAAGCGCGACTGCCGTAAATACGGCCGTAAAGCGCGACTGCCGTAAATACGGCCGTAAAGCGCGACTGTCGTAAATACGGCCGTAAATCGCGACTGTCGTAAATACGGCCGTAAAGCGCGACTGTCGTAAATACGGCCGTAAATAGCGACTGCCGTAAATACGGCCGTAAAGCGCGACTGCCGTAAATACGGCCGTAAAGCGCGACTGCCGTAAATACGGCCGTAAATCGCGACTGCCGTAAATACGGCCGTAAAGCGCGACTGTCGTAACTACGGCCGTAAAGCGCGACTGCCGTAAATACGGCCGTAAAGCGCGACTGCCGTAAATACGGCCGTAAAGCGCGACTGTCGTAAATACGGCCGTAAAGCGCGACTGCCGTAAATACGGCCGTAAAGCGCGACTGTCGTAAATACGGCCGTAAATCCCGACTGTCGTAAATACGGCCGTAAAGCGCGACTGTCGTAACTACGGCCGTAAAGCGCGACTGTCGTAAATACGGCCGTAAAGCGCGACTGCCGTAAATACGGCCGTAAAGCGCGACTGCCGTAAATACGGCCGTAAAGCGCGACTGTCGTAAATACGGCCGAAAAGCGCGACTGTCGTAAATACGGCCGTAAAGCGCGACTGCCGTAAATACGGCCGTAAAGCGCGACTGTCGTAAATACGGCCGTAAAGCGCGACTGTCGTAAATACGGCCGTAAAGCGCGACTGTCGTAAATACGGCCGTAAATCGCGACTGCCGTAAATACGGCCGTAAAGCGCGACTGTCGTAAATACGGCCGTAAAGCGCGACTGCCGTAAATACGGCCGTAAAGCGCGACTGCCGTAAATACGGCAGTAAAGCGCGACTGCCGTAAATACGGCCGTAAAGCGCGACTGTCGTAAATACGGCCGTAAAGCGCGACTGTCGTAAATACGGCCGTAAATAGCGACTGTCGTAAATACGGCCGTAAAGCGCGACTGCCGTAAATACGGCCGTAAAGCGCGACTGCCGTAAATACGGCCGTAAAGCGCGACTGTCGTAAATACGGCCGTAAAGCGCGACTGTCGTAAATACGGCCGTAAAGCGCGACTGCCGTAAATACGGCCGTAAAGCGCGACTGCCGTAAATACGGCCGTAAAGCGCGACTCCCGTAAATACGGCCGTAAAGCGCGACTGCCGTAAATACGGCCGTGAAGCGCGACTGCCGTAAATACGGCCGTAAAGCGCGACTGTCGTAAATACGGCCGCGAAGCGCGACTGTCGTAAATACGGCCGTAAAGCGCGACTGTCGTAAATACGGCCGTAAATAGCGACTGTCGTAAATACGGCCGTAAAGCGCGACTGCCGTAAATACGGCCGTAAAGCGCGACTGCCGTAAATACGGCCGTAAAGCGCGACTGCCGTAAATACGGCCGTAAAGCGCGACTGCCGTAAATACGGCCGTAAAGCGCGACTGTCGTAAATACGGCCGTAAAGCGCGACTGTCGTAAATACGGCCGTAAAGCGCGACTGTCGTAAATACGGCCGTAAATAGCGACTGTCGTAAATACGGCCGTAAAGCGCGACTGCCGTAAATACGGCCGTAAAGCGCGACTGCCGTAAATACGGCCGTAAAGCGCGACTGTCGTAAATACGGCCGTAAAGCGCGACTGCCGTAAATACGGCCGTAAAGCGCGACTGCCGTAAATACGGCCGTAAAGCGCGACTGCCGTAAATACGGCCGTAAAGCGCGACTGCCGTAAATACGGCCGTAAAGCGCGACTGTCGTAAATACGGCCGTAAAGCGCGACTGTCGTAAATACGGCCGTAAAGCGCGACTGCCGTAAATACGGCCGTAAAGCGCGACTGCCGTAAATACGGCCGTAAATCGCGACTGTCGTAAATACGGCCGTAAAGCGCGACTGTCGTAAATACGGCCGTAAAGCGCGACTGCCGTAAATACGGCCGTAAAGCGCGACTGTCGTAAATACGGCCGTAAAGCGCGACTGCCGTAAATACGGCCGTAAAGCGCGACTGTCGTAAATACGGCCGTAAAGCGCGACTGTCGTAAATACGGCCGTAAAGCGCGACTGTCGTAAATACGGCCGTAAATAGCGACTGTCGTAAATACGGCCGTAAAGCGCGACTGCCGTAAATACGGCCGTAAAGCGCGACTGTCGTAAATACGGCCGTAAAGCGCGACTGCCGTAAATACGGCCGTAAAGCGCGACTGTCGTAAATACGGCCGTAAATCGCGACTGTCGTAAATACGGCCGAAAAGCGCGACTGTCGTAAATACGGCCGTAAAGCGCGACTGTCGTAAATACGGCCGAAAAGCGCGACTGCCGTAAATACGGCCGTAAAGCGCGACTGTCGTAAATACGGCCGTAAAGCGCGACTGCCGTGAATACGGCCGTAAAGCGCGACTGTCGTAAATACGGCCGAAAAGCGCGACTGTCGTAAATACGGCCGTAAAGCGCGACTGCCGTAAATACGGCCGTAAAGCGCGACTGCCGTAAATACGGCCGTAAAGCGCGACTGTCGTAAATACGGCCGTAAAGCGCGACTGTCGTAAATACGGCCGTAAAGCGCGACTGCCGTAAATACGGCCGTAAAGCGCGACTGCCGTAAATACGGCCGTAAAGCGCGACTGCCGTAAATACGGCCGTAAAGCGCGACTGCCGTAAATACGGCCGTAAAGCGCGACTGCCGTAAATACGGCCGTAAAGCGCGACTGCCGTAAATACGGCCGTAAAGCGCGACTGTCGTAACTACGGCCGTAAAGCGCGACTGCCGTAAATACGGCCGTAAAGCGCGACTGCCGTAAATACGGCCGTAAAGCGCGACTGCCGTAAATACGGCCGTAAAGCGCGACTGTCGTAAATACGGCCGTAAATCCCGACTGTCGTAAATACGGCCGTAAAGCGCGACTGTCGTAAATACGGCCGTAAAGCGCGACTGCCGTAAATACGGCCGTAAAGCGCGACTGCCGTAAATACGGCCGTAAAGCGCGACTGCCGTAAATACGGCCGTAAAGCGCGACTGCCGTAAATACGGCCGTAAAGCGCGACTGCCGTAAATACGGCCGTAAAGCGCGACTGCCGTAAATACGGCCGTAAAGCGCGACTGTCGTAAATACGGCCGTAAAGCGCGACTGCCGTAAATACGGCCGTAAAGCGCGACTGCCGTAAATACGGCCGTAAATCGCGACTGTCGTAAATACGGCCGTAAAGCGCGACTGTCGTAAATACGGCCGTAAAGCGCGACTGCCGTAAATACGGCCGTAAAGCGCGACTGTCGTAAATACGGCCGTAAAGCGCGACTGCCGTAAATACGGCCGTAAAGCGCGACTGCCGTAAATACGGCCGTAAAGCGCGACTGTCGTAAATACGGCCGTAAAGCGCGACTGTCGTAAATACGGCCGTAAAGCGCGACTGTCGTAAATACGGCCGTAAATAGCGACTGTCGTAAATACGGCCGTAAAGCGCGACTGCCGTAAATACGGCCGTAAAGCGCGACTGCCGTAAATACGGCCGTAAAGCGCGACTGTCGTAAATACGGCCGTAAAGCGCGACTGCCGTAAATACGGCCGTAAAGCGCGACTGTCGTAAATACGGCCGTAAATCGCGACTGTCGTAAATACGGCCGAAAAGCGCGACTGTCGTAAATACGGCCGTAAAGCGCGACTGTCGTAAATACGGCCGAAAAGCGCGACTGCCGTAAATACGGCCGTAAAGCGCGACTGCCGTAAATACGGCCGTAAAGCGCGACTGCCGTAAATACGGCCGTAAAGCGCGACTGTCGTAAATACGGCCGAAAAGCGCGACTGCCGTAAATACGGCCGTAAAGCGCGACTGCCGTAAATACGGCCGTAAAGCGCGACTGTCGTAAATACGGCCGTAAAGCGCGACTGTCGTAAATACGGCCGTAAAGCGCGACTGCCGTAAATACGGCCGTAAAGCGCGACTGCCGTAAATACGGCCGTAAAGCGCGACTGCCGTAAATACGGCCGTAAAGCGCGACTGCCGTAAATACGGCCGTAAAGCGCGACTGCCGTAAATACGGCCGTAAAGCGCGACTGCCGTAAATACGGCCGTAAAGCGCGACTGTCGTAAATACGGCCGTAAAGCGCGACTGCCGTAAATACGGCCGTAAAGCGCGACTGCCGTAAATACGGCCGTAAAGCGCGACTGCCGTAAATACGGCCGTAAAGCGCGACTGTCGTAAATACGGCCGTAAAGCGCGACTGCCGTAAATACGGCCGTAAAGCGCGACTGCCGTAAATACGGCCGTAAAGCGCGACTGTCGTAAATACGGCCGTAAAGCGCGACTGTCGTAAATACGGCCGTAAAGCGCGACTGCCGTAAATACGGCCGTAAAGCGCGACTGTCGTAAATACGGCCGTAAAGCGCGACTGCCGTAAATACGGCCGTAAAGCGCGACTGTCGTAAATACGGCCGTAAAGCGCGACTGCCGTAAATACGGCCGTAAAGCGCGACTGCCGTAAATACGGCCGTAAAGCGCGACTGCCGTAAATACGGCCGTAAAGCGCGACTGCCGTAAATACGGCCGTAAAGCGCGACTGTCGTAAATACGGCCGTAAAGCGCGACTGCCGTAAATACGGCCGTAAAGCGCGACTGCCGTAAATACGGCCGTAAAGCGCGACTGCCGTAAATACGGCCGTAAAGCGCGACTGTCGTAAATACGGCCGTAAAGCGCGACTGTCGTAAATACGGCCGTAAAGCGCGACTGCCGTAAATACGGCCGTAAAGCGCGACTGTCGTAAATACGGCCGTAAAGCGCGACTGTCGTAAATACGGCCGTAAAGCGCGACTGCCGTAAATACGGCCGTAAAGCGCGACTGCCGTAAATACGGCCGTAAATCGCGACTGTCGTAAAAGGTGCCGTAAAGCGCGACTGTCGTAAATACGGCCGTAAAGCGCGACTGCCGTAAATACGGCCGTAAAGCGCGACTGCCGTAAATACGGCCGTAAAGCGCGACTGCCGTAAATACGGCCGTAAAGCGCGACTGTCGTAAATACGGCCGTAAAGCGCGACTGTCGTAAAAGGTGCCGTAAAGCGCGACTGTCGTAAAAGGTGCCGTAAAGCGCGACTGTCGTAAATACGGCCGTAAAGCGCGACTGCCGTAAATACGGCCGTAAAGCGCGACTGCCGTAAATACGGCCGTAAAGCGCGACTGTCGTAAATACGGCCGTAAATCGCGACTGTCGTAAAAGGTGCCGTAAAGCGCGACTGTCGTAAATAGGGCCGTAAAGCGCGACTGTCGTAAATACGGCCGTAAAGTGCGACTGTCGTAAATACGGCCGTAAAGCGCGACTGCCGTAAATACGGCCGTAAAGCGCGACTGCCGTAAATACGGCCGTAAAGCGCGACTGTCGTAAATACGGCCGTAAATCGCGACTGTCGTAAAAGGTGCCGTAAAGCGCGACTGTCGTAAATAGGGCCGTAAAGCGCGACTGTCGTAAATACGGCCGTAAAGCGCGACTGTCTTAAATACGGCCGTAAAGCGCGACTGTCGTAAATACGGCCGTAAAGCGCGACTGCCGTAAATACGGCCGTAAAGCGCGACTGCCGTAAATACGGCCGTAAAGCGCGACTGTCGTAAATACGGCCGTAAAGCGCGACTGCCGTAAATACGGCCGTAAAGCGCGACTGTCGTAAATACGGCCGTAAAGCGCGACTGTCGTAAAAGGTTCCTTAAAGCGCGACTGCCGTAAATACGGCCGTAAAGCGCGACTGCCGTAAATACGGCCGTAAAGCGCGACTGTCGTAAATACGGCCGTAAAGCGCGACTGCCGTAAATACGGCCGTAAAGCGCGACTGCCGTAAATACGGCCGTAAAGCGCGACTGTCGTAAATACGGCCGTAAAGCGCGACTGCCGTAAATACGGCCGTAAAGCGCGACTGTCGTAAATACGGCCGTAAAGCGCGACTGTCGTAAAAGGTGCCTTAAAGCGCGACTGCCGTAAATACGGCCGTAAAGCGCGACTGCCGTAAATACGGCCGTAAAGCGCGACTGCCGTAAATACGGCCGTAAAGCGCGACTGCCGTAAATACGGCCGTAAAGCGCGACTGCCGTAAATACGGCCGTAAAGCGCGACTGCCGTAAATACGGCCGTAAAGCGCGACTGCCGTAAATACGGCCGTAAAGCGCGACTGCCGTAAATACGGCCGTAAAGCGCGACTGCCGTAAATACGGCCGTAAAGCGCGACTGCCGTAAATACGGCCGTAAAGTGCGACTGCCTTAAATACGGCCGTAAAGCGCGACTGCCGTAAATACGGCCGTAAAGCGCGACTGCCGTAAATACGGCCGTAAAGCGCGACTGTCGTAAATACGGCCGTAAAGCGCGACTGCCGTAAATACGGCCGTAAAGCGCGACTGTCGTAAATACGGCCGTAAAGCGCGACTGTCGTAAATACGGCCGTAAAGCGCGACTGTCGTAAATACGGCCGTAAATCGCGACTGTCGTAAAAGGTGCCTTAAAGCGCGACTGCCGTAAATACGGCCGTAAAGCGCGACTGTCGTAAATACGGCCGTAAAGCGCGACTGCCGTAAATCCGGCCGTAAAGCGCGACTGTCGTAAATACGGCCGTAAAGCGCGACTGCCGTAAATACGGCCGTAAAGCGCGACTGCCGTAAATACGGCCGTAAAGCGCGACTGCCGTAAATACGGCCGTAAAGCGCGACTGTCGTAAATACGGCCGTAAAGCGCGACTGTCGTAACTACGGCCGTAAAGCGCGACTGTCGTAAATACGGCCGTAAAGCGCGACTGTCGTAAAAGGTGCCGTAAAGCGCGACTGTCGTAAATACGGCCGTAAAGCGCGACTGTCGTAAAAGGTGCCGTAAAGCGCGACTGTCGTAAAAGGTGCCGTAAAGTGCGACTGTCGTAAATACGGCCGTAAAGCGCGACTGTCGTAAAAGGTGCCGTAAAGCGCGACTGTCGTAAATGCGGCCGTAAAGCGCGACTGTCGTAAATACGGCCGTAAAGCGCGACTGTCGTAAATACGGCCGTAAAGCGCGACTGTCGTAAATGCGGCCGTAAAGCGCGACTGTCGTAAATACGGCCGTAAAGCGCGACTGTCGTAAATACGGCCGTAAAGCGCGACTGTCGTAAAAGGTGCCGTAAAGCGCGACTGTCGTAAATACGGCCGTAAAGCACGACTGTCGTAAATACGGCCGTAAAGAAAAAACCAGGAGGGCACGGAGTAACCTAGGGGGTAAAAAAAGAAAAATAAAAGAAAGAAAATGCAACAAAAAACAAACCCACAGAAAAAACCTCGAGATGGGCGAGAAAACCGCCCCCCCCCCGAAAAAAACCCCAAGATGGGTAAGAAAAATCCCAGAAATACCTCAGGAAAAAAAAAAAAAACCAGGAAAAAAAACCCCAAAACCAAACAAACAAAAATCCCAAACAACAACAACAACAAAATGGGTAAGAAAACAACGCAGAAGAAAACCCCAAGATGGGCAAGAAAAAGCCCACAATAGAACCCCGAGATGGGCGAGAAAAATCCCAGAAAAAAAAAAATACGGACAAAAACCCTAAGAAAAACCCAGAAAAAAAAAACCAGAAAAGAACCCAAGATGGGCAAGAAAAATCCCCTGAAACTGACCAGGGAAAAACCCCAAGATGGGCAAGAAATAAAATCAGAACAAAATACTAAGATGGGGAAGAAAAATCCAGGAAAAAAAAAAAAAAAAAAACAAAATGGCAAATAAAAACCCAGAAAAAAAAATAAACAGAAAAAAAAATCCCAAGGGGCAAGGAAAAGCCAGAAAAAACACCAAAATGGGCAAGAAGAAACAAAGAAAAAACTCCAAGAAATGCCAGAAAAAAATCAAGGAAAAAGGGAGTAAAAGCCCCAAGAAACAAGGCAAGAAAGAGTGGCAATAAAGGCCACAAAAACTCAAGACAAAAAAAACCAAAAACAAGATATGCCAGAAAAAGGTACGAAAATGGTTCTGCCAGGTGCGATCAAGGTGAGCGGGTTCAGATTCAGGTCCAGGAGATGAACAAGTGTCAGATTAGCTTGGGGCACTGCTGTGCAATGCAGCTGTGACAGGATTTATGTTTAAATATAGTTTAAATAAATTGGGGATTGTTTGGCTTTTATAGGGGGATAGGCTGGAGATTTCATAAAAAATATAAAACTAGAAATCCAAATATATCATATATATGTCAATATCAATAAATATTTAATATATATAGATATAAGTAAAAGAAATATATTGTGTCAAAAGAATATATCTATTATTATATAAAAAGGTATTCTCTCCAATATATATAATATCTATAAATATAACAAATGGAAATTACAAATATAGATGTGAATAGAATTATGACAAACAAAATTATTTTTAAAATTTTAAATGTGTTTTAAAGAAAGGGGTGTCTTTGCTTTTTATTTCATTAGAGGCAGAGGTTTTATTTTAAATAATGTAAGTACTATAGAAATGTAAATCGACATACAGAAATATATAATAAATATATAGAGATATAAAGATATAATACCAAACTATGAATAGAAATAGAAATAGAAATCTATGTAAGTAACATAAAGAGATGCAATATATAATATAATTTTTATTATACAGTAATATAAATTCTAAATATACATGCGAATATAAATATGAAAAATATATGATGGGGGGCTCGGAGCAACCCAGGTGCGAGTGTGAGGATGATGGGGGCTCAGAGCAGCCCAGGTGTGAGTGTGAGGATGATGAGGGGCCGGCTCCTGCCGGGGCGAGGCTTTGCCTCAGCTCCCTTTTGCATGGAGCTGCTGAGTGAAGGGGTTTATGGGGCGCTCCCGGCGCTGTCTCATGGAAGGACTGCGGGAGCTTCCCACAGGGTCGGGGAAACGCCTGGATCCGCGCTTGGGTACGTGGAGCATCGCTTAAAGGAGGTGCCGAGGGATGAATCTTTGTGCCGGGGAGCAGCAGCCGAACAGGTGAGCCCGTGTGGGTTTGGAGCGGGGACTTTTCTCCTTCCCCTTTGCAATTTCATCTTGCCAGTCCCTCCCCGGTTCCCCAGGAACAAAAGTGGAGCTTATGAGGACAAAATGAATTACGGAGAAGGAAGCAGCTCCTCTTCTCTTATTGTCTGTGTTTGAACTGAGGGGATCCCTCTTCACTTGTGGTTTTAAGGGTGTTGATTGCAGGAAAAGCTGCCTTTTCCAGGCTGTTAGGGGTATCCCGGGGGTGACAGGGAATCCCTGCGTTCTATTTTAAGGGGAATGGGAAAAGTATTCTTGTGGTATTATGGGTTTGATTTGAAGGCAGCCCACCCCATTTTCATCACCCTAGGGTTTAAATGGAGGGGGCAGCCCTGGTGTCCTTCCTTTTCAAGGGTTTGAAATCGCCCTTTCCCATCAGACGAAGGCTTTCATTTGAGGAGCACCCCTTCTTTTCTGCTCTCCTAGGGGGTGAAATTGGAGGGGAGAACACATTTCTTTGCCCTTGTTGAAGTGAGGTGAGCCCCGCCTGCGGCGTAGGTTTCGGGGTTGGCTTGCGGGAAGCCGCAGCTCCGGCAGCGTTTGCAGGGCTGCAATGGGGCTGTGCCGCTGCATTGGAGGGCGCTCCTCGTGCCCGCGGCCCGGCCCGGAACGTTCCCGGCCCGGAACGTTCCCGCTCGGGAGTGCTGCTGGCACGGCCCGAGCAGCTGCCGGGGCGCACGGGGTTTTGGCGCGGCCAGGGCGGCAGTGGCGGAGCTGCGCCGGTGCGAGCCATGCGGAGCCGAGCGGAGCCAGGCCGGGCCGGCCAAGGGCGGCAGAGGCGGCGCGGGCGCTGCTGCACCGGCCCGGGCGGTGCTGGCCGCTCCGTCCGCTCCAGGCGCGGGGCTCGGGCGCCGCCGGTAGCCCCGGGCCCGGTGCCGGCCCCGCCGGGCAGGGGCAGCGGGCGGGGCTCCCCGGGACGGTGCCGGCCCCGCGTGCCGGAGCGGCCGCCGCAGGAGCCGCTTTCCTGCCGGGAGCCGCGCTCCGTCCGGGGCTGGCAGCGAGCGCGGGGTTTGGCCGCTCATAGTTCGGCGGTGCCGTGGCTCGGAGGCGCTTTGGAGGCGTTGATTGCATCGCTGTGTTCGGTTTGCAGCGGGTGTACGCTAAGGGATACGGTGTTCTTCCTGAGTGGTACGGTTCTCGGTGCCGGTAGGGATGATAAAGGTTTGTTTTGGATTGAGTTTTGTAGTCGGAGTTTTTTTTTTTTTCCCGGGGTATTATGTTTAGAAGGGCGTGCAATGATTTTTACGGGTCATAGCGTGAAGCAGCGGTTCGGATTTTAATTCTGTTGCGGTGGCTTTTATTAGCGTGAGTCTGTAGTGTTTGTTTTGGAGGGCTTGAGGTAGCGTCGTGTCGTTCATAGCAGCGGGTTTTTAATCTTTATAATTACATGTGTGTTTATCGTCTTCCAGGGCTTTTATTTGGTTGGTTTATTTGATTGTAGTGTATGTTTTATGGTTACGGGTAATTTGGGGGACATTGTTTATGGTTACGTTTGTCTTTAGTCTTTGTGTTTGTTTCTAGGTGGTATTTTTATTTTGATAGCTTGAGGCACTATGGGTTTATTCAGTTGGGAATAATTTTTTTGTTGCAGTTTTAAGTTTATCTGGTTTTTGGTATTATTCTTGTTGGTTTCTTTATTTTCTTTTTTTTTGTTGTTGTTGTTGTTGTCTTTTAATTTTTTTGAGTATTGTTTATCAGGGTTTATTTTGGGAACATGGGTATTTATATGGTGGTTTTTAAAACTATTTATTTATTTGGGTAGTTAATTTCTTAGTTTTTAGTGGTTGAGATGTTTTTCCATTTTGTTAATTAGTTCAGGTTTTAAAGTTATTTTTACAGAGGATTGTTTATTCCTTGAGTTAGTGTAGAGGTAGAATTTTGTTGGTTTTTTCTTTTTTAGTAATGTCGTTCAGGGTGAGCGGCACTGGCTTGAGTTGAGTAGATTGGTTTGACTTTTTTTTAGTACTTTTTGTAATTTGCTGTGTGTGTTTCTATAGGATTTTCTTTTATTTTGGTTCCATTTTTCTGTCGTGATGAGAATTGTTATTGAAAAGAGTGTTCTTGGTTTTTTCGCTGACACTTGTTTGGCTGTTGGAGGTATCTTGATGTTTTTGGAAGATATTGGTGAGAATTTGATGCTGTTTGTTTTGTCATTTCATTTAGGAATTGGATTTTAAATATGCAATTATGACTCTAACTATATTGAAACAAAAGAAATAGATGTGTAGCAATGGGAATGAGCCAATTTTATTTTTATATATTCGGTCAATTTTTAAAATTTAACATGTAACATAAGTCATTATATGTTACAATAAGTTACTCTAATTTTAATAGAGTATTGTGTATGTTTATAGATATATGAATAGAGAATATAAATGTAAATACAAGCCAAGCAAAAATACAAATATATAAGTGTATTGCAACTATATGCAGATCTATAAAAAATTAATAATAAATTGTAAATGTAAAATAACATAAATTGATACAATATATAATACACGTAATACTGCATATATTTTATGAAAAATATTATAGGAAATGGATATAAAATAGATATAAATGCGGGTGTGATATATCTATCTACTTATATCTATCATTTGTTGTATATTATGATAAATATAAATATAAAAAAAATTTAGGTAGTTTAAAATAATGGATGGTTTTGTTTTTTCTTTGCCAAAGCAGGGGTTTTAGTGTAAAAATTACAAATACAAATAATATAAAGGTAGAAATATAAGTATAGAAATATATCATAAACACATTAAAGATTTATATAAAAATTAGAAATATAAGGAAAAATAAGTTGTAGCAGTAGATATGGTAAATAATTTAAAAAATAATTCCCGTATATTTTTTGAATAAGGTGCATATTATATGTAGTTATTAATATAATGCATCAACATAAACTATAAATATATATAAAATATCAACTATCTATAAGAAGGAATAAAAGCTCTGTGTCACATGCAGCAGTAGAAAATTTCAGGCTCCCAGGGAATAAATCATTTTCTTTAAAGCATTTTCGTTTTGGAGTTTTATTTTTACTCCCGGGTAGCCTGAAAGTTTCTACTGCTGCTTTTTTATTCTGAAGGTGGAAAAGTAAACCAAGATCAGAAATAGAAGAAAGGCAAAGGGAAGGGAAGGAAAGGAAAGGAAATGAAAGGAAGCAGGAGAGCAAGGGGGAAGGGAAGTGGTGAAAAAAAAAACAGAGTGAAAAAAGTAAAAAGAGTTGGAGGAAAAAAGAGAGGGCATCCGGGAGGAGCGGTGCTGCCTCAGGTCCTTCCCCGCCCTGGGGCGAAGGACCCGTTTGATGCCCAGGAGGGACTGCAGCTCCCGGTGGCGGGGGACGGAGCCGTGGCTGTCAGCCCGAGACTACAACTCCCGGCAGGCCCTGTTGCCGGCGCGGCGTGTGACGCAGCGGCTGACGCGGCACGTGAGTGGCTGTCAGCCCGAGACTCCAACTCCCGGCAGGCCCTGCTGCCGGCGCGGCGTGTGACGCAACGGCCGACGCGGCCCGGCATTTTTCTCTAAATCGGCAGTAAATACAGCTGAGTAAAATTAGCTTGGTTTTCTTCCTTCTTTTGTAACTGAACTGTTTTTATTAAAAATTCTATTTGAATATGTAGAAAAAGTGGGGATGTCCTGTAATATATCGTAGCTTTTCTTGTTTACAGGGTGCTCAGAAAGCATGCGTCCCTTAGAGTCCCACAGAAAGGTTCTCAGTGGGCTCTCTATCAAGGTATGTATTTACAAATAAGTGATCCCTTTAGATATTTGCCTGTGTACCTTTTCCTGTAATTCAGAGCTTGCGTTCTGTGGGTTGTATGATAAAGCTGTAAAACATGTAAGAATGGTTTTGCAAGTCTGAATCGTTGAAGGCAGCAATAAGTGGATTTAGAGCCTGTTCTTGAGCAGACAAAGGGAAAAAGTGTGACTCTGATGCTGAACTTGTCATTTTTCATTTGACTTGTCTTGAATGATTTAGGAATAGAGAGAACTAGAAAAAGAGAGAAATAGAATCGATTATTGAGCAGTCCTCAAATGCTCACCATAATTCAGTGTAGAGCCAAAGGGAAGGGTGATGGAACAGAGCTCTGTGCTTTGGAAGGAAATAAATTTAAACCTGATCTCCGCACAGAGTCTCACTAACTTCTGTGGTTTTAAAATACAAAATACGTTTAGGAAGTGTTGGAAGTTAGTATTTTGGGAAAGAAACGGCAGTTCCACAGAACATTCCATTTCACAGAGGCTCTAGGAAGGATTCATGTTGTAACTGCTGTCACTGCAATCAGTTGGTGGTTCAGCCTTGAAACGTGCACTTGGCCTTCTATAAAGCGCTGTTTTGTTTGCCTTTCATTGCTATGAGTCTTGATAAATTGGAGAAGAGCCCAAGAGAAATTTTTCATCCCTTGATATAAAAGGTAGGAAGTGACTTTTTTTGGTTTGGTTCTTTTTCTTTATTATTTCCTGGAAATAAAAGTAATTAAGTATAGGTACTACTGGTTTGTTTCTTCCAGTAGCAGATGATAACAATAGCAGTAGTAATAGTAAAAATAATAATAGCAATGTAATACTACCTAAACTGTCTTTATCCATTGGACTGGCCATTTCAAATCAAAACTTCTAAACACAAATCAAACCATCATCCTTGTAGAATCTTTCACAGCAGCGGGCTAAAGATCCTGGTTTTGTTGACAGGATTTATTGGTTCTGGAAGAGCAAGAGGGAAGTACAAGCCTAACTACTTCTAGCTCACAGACCCGTCCAGTGAACCCAGCTTTGTGTTTTGGTGGGCTTTTGATGACTTTGAAATCAATTGCTCATTCCAGTAAAAAAAATTCATGTTTTTTTGAACGTGACAGCAGAAATAACTTTAAGCACCAACTTAATAATAATAGATCACCAGTTTAAGTTAAAAATTCATGCTATACTAACAAAGTTCAAAGGTAAATTATTACCTATTAGGAGATGGTATAAAGTGTATGTTCTAATGTGTAATGCAAAGATACATACATACCAGATAGTCCTTAGAGGAAACAAATTTTTTTGACTGCTGTTTGATTGTTTACCATACGATATTTGGTTTTATTTCCCAGGGATCGGTGAATTTTAACTTTGGAGTCCTCTATGCTAAGGATGCTCAGCTTACAGATGATGAAATGTTCAGTAATGGTGAGTTTTTCACGTTCTCTTTAATTGCTGTGCTGATCTGAATAAGAAAAAAACAAAAGCAAGAGGGAAAAAAAAGGATGGTTTATTATTTTTTACGCTGTTATGTTTGTTTCCTCAGTATTTGCTGCAGCTCTGCTTACCCAAGCTTTGTGTTCCTTCTGTCCCACTGGGAGTTGCCCAGTTTGGTTGCATCTGGTGAAATTCACCCTGAGACCTTACACAACTAGCTCAAACTACGTGAGAGCCATTTGCAGTTCTCTCCAGACACCTGGAGAATGGGTGACGTTTCTGAGGGTCTGGCAAGTGTACTTCTATCAAAACTCAGTCTGTGAAGTTTCTGGGGAAAACCCTTCTGTGTCCTGAAGGGTTCAAACTCCTGTGAGGATCCATTTATCAGGTGCTCACCTGGATGGTTCCAGCTCTTAAAGTGAACACTTGTACTCTTACCCTGTAGTTTACATCTATTGTATTTTTGTTATTTTGCAAGATTTTTTGTCTTTGCAAAATATTGTGCATTTCACTCTTTGGAACCTCTCAGATGGTTCTTTGGTGCAGCACCACCCCATGGGACACTTGGCTGCTGTCCTGAAGGGGATGGTCGCTAGAATTGTAAATTCTGGAGAGTTTATAAGTCTTCTGTCCCCAGGGAGGTACCATGCTTTGTTTACTTTTGTTCTGTTTGTTAGGCGCTGCTTCTCGTTGCAAGTATGAATTTCAAACTGCCCTGTTCTTATTTTAACTGTTTTCCTGGTTCTCTCCGTCCGACAGGGAAAGACTCTCATATCCTCGTCGTCGGGCTCGGTGCTGTCCAAGAAGATACAGAGACTAAAAAAATCATAAGCAGCAAAATATGACTGCAGGGAAAAGAAGCTGGAGAGAACAGAAGGTGATATTGTTATCCTTACCCTGTATTAGAAACATCCGCTGTGCTTTGATGCTGGCAGCTGCCAGGGGCTTGTTAGCTCTTTGTAGGCAGGTGTAGGTGTTCACTTGTAGGTTTTTTCTCTGGACAAGTCAATTCAAACTTTGCTAAGCTTATATATGCAAATTACTCTCTAGCACAGTCCAGCATGACATTTTTGAATGTTGTAAAAATACCATGTTACTTGGAAATTGCTAATGATGAGAAGCTTTAGGGGAAAATAAGATGTCAGTGTTGGGAGATGTGAGAAGAATTTTGAGGGGATGTTAGACTGAAATAAAGCACACTTGAAGCTGGACTGGCATGCTGGCAGATCCCCTATTAAACAGTAGTGCTGAGATTAGCCTGGGGGTTGCCCATTGTTTCTGTAGAAATAAATGTTTTCTGGTCTTCAGAAGTAAGCTGCTTTGAAAAGCTGGAAGGCGCAGCATAGTGACAATCCGTGTGCTTCGCATTAAAAATAGATTTCAGAAGGGTCCTAGGCTTTTGTCTTTTCCTAGAAGTCGATGTAATCCTGTCGAGGAGTTTTTAATTCTGTGCTGCCATGTCATCAATCAGGGCCCTGTCGTACTAATCATCATCCAGATGCAAAACAAAAAATCAGACCCCATCCCAAGCACTTAGAGCCCAGAATACGATTTCCTCAGGCTGCCATTTGTGTGCCATCGGTACTCACCATGGAAGCGAGCTGGGGATTGTTGCACCCGTTGGGAACAAACCGCTTCTTGTCACACAGAAATGGAATTGGGACGACGCCTCGGCCAGCCCCTCTCTGCCATCGTCTCCTGAATCTGCAGCAGAGCAGTTCCAGTCCATCCGGGCACGTGCAATCCAGTTCCTGATGATCTGAGCACACAGAGCAGCGCTCAGCTGCTGTGGGGGGCTCAGGGAAGGCAGTGTGTGCATTGTCATCTTCCTGAACCTACAGACAAATCAAAGTGAGAAGCCACAGGGTGGAAATCAGTTGCATATATGCTAAACAAAACTTGCAGGTTGTTTTTAAGAATTGTTTTTGCTTGTTCTTTGTTGTGCTTCTGTGCTTAGAAAACCTCCCTTTAAAATCAGTTCAGTTCATCAGTTGAACCTTTGTTTGCAGACCCTCAGTGAGCAGAATTTGTTGCAGACTCAGTGCACGCTGTGCCGGCCTCCCGGGAGTGTGAGGAGCTCATGTGTGCTACTTTTTGCTTTAGGACGCTCTGAGGTATTTATTCCTTTTGGGATACGTGATGAGAATTCCCAAGAGAGGTAGTTATAAGGTATGACATTGGGAAAAAGCCTGTGTGGTTGGAATGTTGTTGCTGTCAAAAGTTAATTTTTCCTTCATTCTTAGCCAGTAGTTAGCTTTTTGCTTTATTTTTGTGGTATCAGTATTTTATTGTTTAAAAAATTCCTTCAAAATAACTTCAGTGGTCGCCCACCAGTACCTTGTTCAGATTTGCCTATTTGCTTGTAGCTGAAATGTTCACGTCTTGTTTATCATTCTATTTAAGAAACTGCTGCCCAGCCAACTAATAACTGAATATCCATCTGTCTAGGACACGGGGAGAGGATTTAGGTAATGTCTTTGTTTCCAGAAAAAAGTTCCAGTGTACTTTCTAAACAGAGGAGAAGGGGGTGAAGACTCTGGGCTCTGATGCCGTTGGGGCACCCCAAGGTCCCCAGGAGAGGGAGCCCCACTGCGGTGCAGGAGCAGGTGTGTTCTCATCTAATATTGAACAAATTATAAATATGAAAATTATAAACATGAAAATATTTTTAAAATACTTAAATAAAGCAGGTTTTCTTTATTGGTCAATAGGCAGGGTTTTGATTGTAAAAATTATAAATACAAATAATATAAAGGTAGAAATCTAAGTTTAGAAATATATAATAAATACATACAGATAAATATAAAAATTAAAAATATAAGAAAAAATTAGTTGTAGCAGTAGATATTATACATAATTTAAATACTAATTTAAATCTATTTTAAAATTGTATATATATATCATAATTAATGTAATACATCCAAAGAAACGATAAATTAAAATATGAATGTATAATTATACAAAGTATAAATAAAAAATATTTCAATATCCTTTAAAAGAAGGGGTTTTTTTATATATTTGGTTAGAGACGGGGTTTTTATTTGGAATAATGGAAGTATTATAGAAGTATAAAACTAAATATAGAATTATACAGTCAATATAGAAAGATATTTATAAAAACACGAGCGAACAACGCCTCCTTCGGCCGAATGGAACGAGCTCAGCCGAACCAAGGCGAGACCGGCCGAACCTGACGGCCTCGAGCGAACCGAGGCCAGGCTTGCGAGGCTGCCTGAACCGAGCCGAGCTCAGCCGAACCGAGCCCGCTGCTCTCGTGAGCGCTAATTAGCGCGAGTGCGGTCACAGCCCAATGAGCTCCTGTGCCACGCCGCGCTCCCGATCGTGTCCGTGCGATGGCCGGGCCGCCCGCGGGACGCGGCAGCAGGAGAGCCCCGAGCCGGGCGAGTTTAACGCGAGGCGCCGCCGCTTGCCCGCCCTCAGGGAGCCGAGCTCAGCCGAACGCGCAGAGAGCGGCTCCGAGTTGGGCCGAAGCGAGCCGGGCCGCGCCGAGCGCAGAGAGCGGCTCCGAGTTCGGCCGAAGCGAGCCGAGCCGCGCCGAGCGCAGAGAGCGGCTCCGAGTTCGGCCGAAGCGAGCCGAGCCGCACCGAGCGCACGGAGAGGCTCCGAGTTCGGCCGAAGCGAGCCGAGCCGCGCCGAGCGCGGAGAGCGGCTCCGAGTTCGGCCGAAGCGAGCCGAGCCGCACCGAGCGCACGGAGAGGCTCCGAGTTCGGCCGAAGCGAGGCGAGCCGAGGCGCGCCGAGCGCAGAGAGCGGCTCCGAGTTGGGCCGAAGCGAGCCGGGCCGCGCCGAGCGCACAGAGCGGTACCGAGTTCGGCCGAAGCGAGCCGAGGTGGCCCGAGCGCAGAGAGCGGCTCCGAGTTCGGCCGAAGCGAGCCGAGCCGCGCCGAGCGCACTGAGCGGCTCCGAGTTCGGCCGAAGCGAGCCGAGCTGTGCCGAAGGGTCGAGTCTGGCCGAATGCAGATGACAGTGGCCGAGTTTAGCCGATTACAGCCGAGTTTAGCCGAGCAGCTGTGAGCCTTGAGGTGAGCGTGCATCATTGCCGGCTTGGGATTGAGTGAAATGCACTAAGGAAACCAGCTTTGGGGAGGGAGGCAGGGAAATCCTCTCCTAACGTTTACCAATTCTTCCGTCAAACTCATCACGGCAGCACAGCGTGAAGACTGAAAGTGTAAGAAGATGTGGAGAGAAACAGAGAATCTGACAGGAGCATCGAACGCACAAGTGCACGAATTTTGCTTTTTGCTTGGATGGAAACTCAGAAGTTGTAAGGAATTTGGGAAGCTTTTGTTCTAGCTAATAAAAGAAGTTAGTTTAAATTAAAAAAAAAAAAAGTGGTTTCTTTTTTCTTCACTATTATATTCTTTGCTGGTATATGGTGTGTTGTTTTATTTCTTGGTGTTATTAGCTCTGTGTAAATTGTTTTTTGAGTGAAGCTAACTTTGCATCGGTTGTTTTGTATTTGAGGTAGGATCAATTTCAATAGATTTCTTTCACAGACTTCTGATAGGTATTACTGGGATTTTGGTTTTGTTTACTGTATGCATAAACATAGAGATTTGGTAGGGCCAGCTGGGCTGCTGGAGTTTTGGGTGTGAATTTATTAGATGGCTTTTGTTAAACACAGAATAATTATGTAAGGTAACAGCAAATTACTCAATTACCCAATTTATCCAGCTATGTAACCTTACCACAAAGTTTTATATCTTGCCAGTTTTCTGTTCTTCTGCTCCAGGTAGTTGTTGCAAAAAAGAAAGTACTGCTATTCTTCTGAAGAACTTTCTTCTATGACAAGCCCTTTACTGCCCTTGAATGTGAGTCAGAGGAGCCAAACAGCTGCAGCTGCTCTGAGGGCTTGGTGGGATTGCCCCCTCCCTTTTCCTGGGTGCCATGGGAACGAGAGGCGGGGCACAATCAGGGGTTATTAACCCCAGCCGTGGCTGAGGGGCTTCATACCCTCTCTGGGATGTGCTGGGGCAAGAGCTCTCCTCATTTTAGGGAAGAGGCTCTTTCAGCTCATCTCAGCTTGTTTTCAGCAAGTGTTTCTGGGCATCTGAAGCACAGAGGCTTGGAAGATTCTGTGAAGAAAACAGCATAGAACACAGGGAATGTTTAGGTTTGTGATTTTGGGTTTTGTGTTTAGGGGTGGTAAAGTGCCTTTGTAATTTTTGGTTTTGCTCTGTTTTTTTTTTTTTTTTTTTTTGTTGTTGGATTTTTTTTTGGTGGAAATTTTGGTTTCTTAGGTTTTCTTTTTGGGGTTTTTGGTTGGTTTTCGTTGCTTTCTTTGATTTTTTGGTGGTTTCTGTATTTTTTTTTTTATTTTTTGTGGGGATTTAGGTGTTTTGGGTTTTTTATTTTTGTTTTCTGGTTTAGTTGTTTTTTTGTTTTTTTTTTTTTGTTTTTTTTTTTTTTTTTTTTTTTTTTTGTTAAATTGAGGAGTGAGACTCCCTGAAATTCCAAGCTGTGTCAAGCACAACAAATTCTCAGCAGATTCATCATGTCTTCAGAGGGATCTGCCCAGTGTCCAAGATGATGTTTGAGACTCAGGCTTCTGATGAGTTGAGGATTGTGACTGGGAGAGGGAGGGTGATCAGGTATCCAGTTAGGAGTTATTGTGGAAGGGGGGAGGTTTGCAGGCAGCAGGGTGAGAAAGGGTGTTTATTTGTTTATTTGAGGGCCCTCCCACACAAGGCTGTTCAGAAGCCTAGCAGAGGCATTCCCATACAGCACACAAGATCAGCCACTGCACTCACAGCAATGCCATTTAACTTTGCCTTTCTCTTACCCAGCTGCCACCCCTAATGAAGGCCACAGCCTTGGAATCAGGATGAAGCTGGAGCCTGAGGCAGCCAGGCATACTCAGGAAAAAGCAAGTAGCTGCCTTGGTGGGATTTGGCCCACATAACTCTGGACTCACACTTTGGTTTTGGTTTTCTTTATTGTAGCTGACACCTGAGAGACACCAGCCCAGTGCCAGCAGGACCTTCCCAGGTGACGAGGTGGCCTTTCTATGCACCTGACACAGACTGACATCCCCTGATGTCTGAGAGATAAGTAGAGGGCTGTGACCCACAGAGGGGATGAAGGCATGGTGCTGGTTTGGGAACTACTGGGAGGGGTTTTTGAGTCCAATTTGGAGGTAGGGGGTGTTCATGAAGTGGCCCCTTAGGCCCCATAACAGCCACGTCTCACTTTTGATCCCAGTGCTGAGGTGTGCAGGGCAGAGCAGTCCCGGTGTGTCTCGTGTCCTTTGTCTGTTGTGCATTATGTGTTGTTTGTGTATGCCATGTCTTTTACCTTAGGGGGGCCTGTCAGAAACCTTGGCATCATTGTTAGCATCTGTGATCTCTGCATTCCTTGGCCTGGCACCCAGGCCATAGAACTTTTGACTGGGGAGCTCAGACAGGCATCAGACTCTCTTCTCTCTTTGGAAGCATCCAGTCAGGTGTCTTGTCAGGTCTTGTTCTGAGCTGTCTGGACAGCTATGCCCCACCTGGATCCATTATGGTGGATTAGGACTTGTAAGAATGTGAGGGCAGGCAGAGGATTCTGACCATAGGATTCCTAGGCATCGATCTTTGCTGTTCTTGGAATAAATCATTCAGTTAGCATCTTCTTCCTCCAGGGTTCTCTGAGCCTCATCAGCTGACCGTCAGTTTGAACTCAGTCATCTCTCTTAGCATTCTCTCAGTCCTTGCAGCCATTTTCCTTGCCAAGAGATTTCTGTTCCTGTTGTGTCCCCGTTGTCTGTCCTGTCCTGTCCTGTCTGTCCTGTGTCACGGGTGTCAGCACACGTATGTGCCGGAGCTGCTCTGCCCTGCCGCACAGCCTGGTGCGATAGGAGAAGTCCCAGGGACTTGCAATGTGTAATGTGGGGTGTAGTTGGACTCTAGGTGGGATTTGTAGATGGACACAGGATATCTGGAGCTCCTCAGTTATCCTGCAACTGTTTGACTCTTGTCCTAATTTTTTCCTCAGGTTGAGATGGATTAAATCTGTGCCAGAGGGCCCCATCCCGGGTGAGGGGATTGCCCCGAGCAGGTGAGGCCCCGTGAGTCTCTGCAGCAGAAGTGTGTATGGTGACTGTGTTACAGCACTGTTCTTTGTCTTTCTTTTTAGGAAATCAATCTGGATACCAGCAGCCAAGGTGAGCAGCGGAGAGAAGTGGTTGTTATTGCTCAGCTCTCAAGCACAACAATTTTTCAGAAGATTCATCGTGTCGCAAGAGAGATCTGCCCAGTGTCAAGGATGATGTTTGAGATTGAGGCTTCAGGTGATTCAGGATTGTGACTGGGAGAGGGAGGGTGATCAGGTATCCAGTTAGGAGTTCTTGGGAGGGGGTTTGCAGGCAGCAGGGTGAGAAAGGGTGTTTATTTGTTTATTTGAGGGCCCTCCCACACAAGGCTGTTCAGAAGCCTAGCAGAGGCATTCCCATACAGCACACAAGGTCATCCACTGCACTCACAGCAATGCCATTTAACTTTGCCTTTCTCTTACCCAGCTGCCACCCCTAATGAAGGCCACAGCCTTGGAATCAGGATGAAGCTGGAGCCTGAGGCAGCCAGGCATACTCAGGAAAAAGCAAGTAGCTGCCTTGGTGGGATTTGGCCCACATAACTCTGGACTCACACTTTGGTTTTGGTTTTCTTTATTGTAGCTGACACCTGAGAGACACCAGCCCAGTGCCAGCAGGACCTTCCCAGGTGACGAGGTGGCCTTTCTATGCACCTGACACAGACTGACATCCCCTGATGTCTGAGAGATAAGTAGAGGGCTGTGACCCACAGAGGGGATGAAGGCATGGTGCTGGTTTGGGAACTACTGGGAGGGGTTTTTGAGTCCAATTTGGAGGTAGGGGGTGTTCATGAAGTGGCCCCTTAGGCCCCATAACAGCCACGTCTCACTTTTGATCCCAGTGCTGAGGTGTGCAGGGCAGAGCAGTCCCGGTGTGTCTCGTGTCCTTTGTCTGTTGTGCATTATGTGTTGTTTGTGTATGCCATGTCTTTTACCTTAGGGGGGCCTGTCAGAAACCTTGGCATCATTGTTAGCATCTGTGATCTCTGCATTCCTTGGCCTGGCACCCAGGCCATAGAACTTTTGACTGGGGAGCTCAGACAGGCATCAGACTCTCTTCTCTCTTTGGAAGCATCCAGTCAGGTGTCTTGTCAGGTCTTGTTCTGAGCTGTCTGGACAGCTATGCCCCACCTGGATCCATTATGGTGGATTAGGACTTGTAAGAATGTGAGGGCAGGCAGAGGATTCTGACCATAGGATTCCTAGGCATCGATCTTTGCTGTTCTTGGAATAAATCCTTCAGTTAGCATCTTCTTCCTCCAGGGTTCTCTGAGCCTCATCAGCTGACCGTCAGTTTGAACTCAGTCATCTCTCTTAGCATTCTCTCAGTCCTTGCAGCCATTTTCCTTGCCAAGAGATTTCTGTTCCTGTTGTGTCCCCGTTGTCTGTCCTGTCCTGTCCTGTCTGTCCTGTGTCACGGGTGTCAGCACACGTATGTGCCGGAGCTGCTCTGCCCTGCCGCACAGCCTGGTGCGATAGGAGAAGTCCCAGGGACTTGCAATGTGTAATGTGGGGTGTAGTTGGACTCTAGGTGGGATTTGTAGATGGACACAGGATATCTGGAGCTCCTCAGTTATCCTGCAACTGTTTGACTCTTGTCCTAATTTTTTCCTCAGGTTGAGATGGATTAAATCTGTGCCAGAGGGCCCCATCCCGGGTGAGGGGATTGCCCCGAGCAGGTGAGGCCCCGTGTATCTCTGCAGCAGAAGTGTGTATGGTGACTGTGTTACAGCACTGTTCTTTGTCTTTCTTTTTAGGAAATCAATCTGGATACCAGCAGCCAAGGTGAGCAGCGGAGAGAAGTGGTTGTTATTGCTCAGCTCTCAAGCACAACAATTTTTCAGAAGATTCATCGTGTCGCAAGAGAGATCTGCCCAGTGTCAAGGATGATGTTTGAGATTGAGGCTTCAGGTGATTCAGGATTGTGACTGGGAGAGGGAGGGTGATCAGGTATCCAGTTAGGAGTTCTTGGGAGGGGGTTTGCAGGCAGCAGGGTGAGAAAGGGTGTTTATTTGTTTATTTGAGGGCCCTCCCACACAAGGCTGTTCAGAAGCCTAGCAGAGGCATTCCCATGTCTTGCAGCACACAAGGTCATCCACTGCACTCACAGCAATGCCATTTAACTTTGCCTTTCTCTTACCCAGGTACCAACCCTAATGAAGGCCACAGCCTTGGAATCAGGATGAAGCTGGAGCCTGAGGGAGCCAGGCACGCTCAGGAAAGGGCAAGTAGCTGACTTGCAGGGATTTGGCCCACATAACTCTGGACTCACACTTTGGTTTTGGTTTTCTTTATTGTAGCTGACCAAGAGGCTCATAGGCGCTCACGAGGCCCTCCGAGGCAGACGCATTTCAGGTGCAAAGTGGTTCCACATCGCCGATCATCCAAAAGATAAGTTGAGGGCCCCGGCCTGGAGATGAGAGAATAGTGGGTTGGGAGTTCTTGGGGCAGATTTAGAAATTAGCAAAGGGAAAAGCATTCTTCTCCAAGTGCCTCTTAGGACAGCTAAAGGGAGAGGCTCTACTTTTGATGGCAGCTTTCAGGTGGGCAGTGCAGAACAGCTCCGGTGTGTGCCGTCTTCCCTAGTGTGTCTTTGGGGTGCCTTTTGCCCTCTTCCCTCGAGACCCTCACCCACAAGCATGATGTGTCGTGTTTCATGTCCCCCTGTTTGTCACGTTCTGTGTCACGGGTGTCTGCAGGTATTTTTGCCGGAGCTGTTCTGCCCTGCTGCATGGCGTGCTTCAGTAGGACAAACCATGGGGAGTTGGAATTTGTGGCGTGGGCTGTACTTGGGCTCTAGCTGCTCTTCCTAGATTGACATAAGGTGTTCGCAGCTTTTGAGTTATCCTGGTGTTGTTTGACATATGTTCTAACTTTCTTTCAGGTGCAGATGCATTCCATGTGTGGCAGAGGGTCAGGGTTAGGAGGTGCCGGGCCTTCTTAGGAGCACTGTGAGTAGCAGAGTGGTGGGGTTTTGACCGATGCGGTGCCAAGGTCAGGCACTGATGTTTGGTTCTCTTTAATCCAGCTGTCTGAGAGACCCCAGCCCGGTGCCAGTAGGACCTTCCCAGGTGACGAGGTGGCCTTTCTTTGCACCTGACACAGACTGGCATCCCCTGATGTCTGAGAGATAAGTAGAGGGCTGTGACCCACAGAGGAGATGAACGTGGGGTGCTGGGTCAGGACTCCCTGAGGTGGGGGTCTGAGTTGGCTCTGGCAATGAGGGTAGCCAAGATGTGGCCCTTAGGCCCCATAAAAGCAACATCTCCCTTTTGATCACAGTGCTGAGGTGCGCAGCAGGGCAGAGCAGTCCCGGTGTGTCTCGTGTCACTTGTCTTTTGTGTATTGTGTGTTGTCTGGATATCTCATGTCTCTTATCTTAGCCCTGTGAGGAGCCTCTCAGAAACCTTTCCTAGCATCCGTGATCTCAGTGTTCCTCGCCCTGGCACCCGTGCCATAGAACTTTTGACTGGGGAGCTCACACAGGCATCAGAAATGCATCTCTCTTTAGAAGCGTCCAGTCAGATGTCTTGTCATGTCTTGTTCTGAGCTGTACGGACAGCCATGCTGTGCAATGATCCATTATAGCAGACTAGGACTTGTAAGGATGTGAGGTTAGGGAGAGGATTCTGACTGTAGGATTCCCGAGCCACCATCTTTGCAGTTTTTGGAATAAATCATTCCGTTTGCATCTTCTTCCTCCAGGGTTCTCTGAGCCTCATCAGCTGACCGTCAGCTTCAACTCTTCTTCTTTTGCGTTCTCTCAGTCCTTGCAGCCATTTTCCTTGCTAAGAGATTTCTGTTCCTGTTGTGTCCCCAGTGTTTGTCCTGTCCTGTCCTGTCCTGTCTGTCCTGTGTCACGGGTGTCAGCACACGTATGTGCCGGAGCTGCTCTGCCCTGCCACACAGCCTGGTGCGATAGGAGAAGTCCCAGGGACTTGGAATGTGTAATGTGGGGTGTAGTTGGACTCTAGGTGGGATTTGTAGATGGACACAGGATATCTGGAGCTCCTCAGTTATCCTGCAACTGTTTGACTCTTGTCCTAATTTTTTCTTCAGATTGAGATGGATTAAATCTGTGCCAGAGGGCCCCGTCCCGGGTGAGGGGATTGCCCCGAGCAGGTGAGGCCCCATTTGTCTCTGCAGCAGAAGTGTGTATGGTGACTGTGTTACAGCACTGTTCTTTGTCTTTCTTTTTAGGACGTCAGTCAAGGTGAGCAGTGGAGAGAAGTGGTTGTTATTGCTCAGCTCTCAAGCACAACAATTTTTCAGTAGATTCATCGTGTTGCAAGAGAGATCTTCCCAGTGTCAAGGATGATGTTTGAGATTGAGGCTTCAGGTGAGTTGAGGATTGTGACTGGGAGAGGGAGGGTGATCAGGTATCCAGTTAGGAGTTCTTGGGAGGGGGTTTGCAGGCAGCAGGGTGAGAAAGGGTGTTTATTTGTTTATTTGAGCGCCCCCCCCCCACAAGGCTGTTCAGAAGCCTAGCAGAGGCATTCCCATGTCTTGCAGCACACAAGGTCATCCACTGCACTCACAGCAATGCCATTTAACTTTGCCTTTCTCTTACCCAGGTGCCACCCCTAATGAAGGCCACAGCCTTGGAATCAGGATGAAGCTGGAGCCTGAGGGAGCCAGGCACGCTCAGGAAAGGGCAAGTAGCTGCCTTGGTGGGATTTGGCCCACGTAACTCTGGACTCACACTTTGGTTTTGGTTTTCTTTATTGCAGCTGACCGAGAGGCTCATAGGCCATCCCAGAGCCCTCCGAGGCAGACTCATTTCAGGTGCAGCGTGGATTCCCATCACCGATCATCCAAAAGATAAGTTGAGGGCCACGGCCTGGAGATGAGAGAATAGTGGGTTGGGAGTTCTTGGGGCAGATTTAGAAATTAGCAAAGGGAAAAGCATTCTTCTCCAAAGGCCTCTTAGGACAGCTAAAGGGAGAGGCTCTACTTTTGATGGCAGCTTTCAGGCAGGCAGTGCAGAACAGCTCCGGTGTTTGTCGTGTTGTCCGGTGTGCTGTGTTCCCTAGTGTGTCTTTGGGGTCCCTTTTGCCTTTTCCCCTCAAACCCCTCAGCACAAGCATGATGTGTCGTGTTTCATGTCCCCCTGTTTGTCACGTTCTGTTTCACGGGTGTGTGCACACATTTGTGCCGGAGCTGTTCTGCCCTGCCGCATGGCCTGCTGCAGTAGGACAAGCCTGGGGAGTTGGAATTTGTAATGTGGTCTGTACTTGGGCTCTAGATGCTGTTCCTAGATTGACATAAGGTGTTTGCAGCTTGTGATTTACCCTGGTGGTGTTTGACATATGTTCTAACTTTCTTTCAGGTGCAGATGCATTCCAGGTGTGGCAGAGGGTCAGGGTTAGGAGGTGCCGGGCCTTCTTAGGAGCGTGGTGAGTAGCAGAGTGGTGGGGTTTTGGCCGATGCGGTGCCAAGGTCAGGCATTGATGTTTGGTTCTCTTTAATCTAGCTGTCTGAGAGACCCCAGCCCCGGTGCCAGTAGGACCTTCCCAGCTGACGAGGTGGCCTTTCTTTGCACCTGACAGGGACCAGCATCTCCAGATGTCTGAGAGATAAGAGGGCTGTGACCCACAGAGGGGATGAAGGCATGGTGCTGGTTTGGGAATTACTGGGAGGGGTTTTTGAGTCCAATTTGGAGTTGGGGGGTGTCCATGAAGTGGCCCCTTAGGCCCCATAAAAGCCACGTCTCACTTTTGATCCCAGTGCTGAGGTGTGCAGGGCAGAGCAGTCCCGGTGTGTCTCATGTCACTTGTCTATTGTGCATTGTGTGTTGTTTGTGTATCCTGTTTCTTTTACGTTAGCCTTTGGGGGGCCTGTCAGACACCCAGGCATCATTGTTGGCATCTGTGATCTCTGCATTCCTAGGCCTGGCACCCAGGCCATAGATGCGAATCTGACACCTGTCTGAGCTCTCCAGTCAGAAGTTCTCTCTTTGGAAGCATCCAGTCAGATGTCTTGTCAGGTCTTGTTCTGAGCTGTAGGGACAGCCATGCCCCACCTGGATCCATTTTGGTGGATTAGGACTTGAAAGAATGTGAGGGCAGGCAGAGGCTTCTGACCATAGGATTCCTGGGCATCGATCTTTGCTGTTCTTGGAATAAATCCTTCAGTTAGCATCTTCTTCCTTCAGGGTTCTCTGAGCCTCATCATCTGACTGTCAGTTTGAACTCAGTCATCTCCTTTTGCATTCTCTCAGTCCTTGCAGCCATTTTCCTTGCCAAGAGATTTTTGTTCCTGTTGTGTCCCTGTTGTCTGTCCTGTCCTGTCCTGTCTGTCCTGTGTCACGGGTGTCAGCACACGTATGTGCCGGAGCTGCTCTGCCCTGCCGCATAGCCAGCTGCAATAGGAGAGGGCCCGGGGACCTGGAATGTGTAATGTGGTGTGTAGTTGGACTCTAGATGGGATTTGTAGATGGACACAGGATATATGGAGCCCCTCAGTTATCCTGCAACAGTTTGACTCTTGTCCTATTTTTTTTTTTCAGATTGAGATGGATTAAATCTGTGCCAGAGGGCCCCATCCCGTTGAGGGGGTTGCCCCGAGCAGGTGAGGCCCCATTTGTCTCTGCAGCAGAAGTGTGTATGGTGACTGTGTTACAGCACTGTTCTTTGTCTTTCTTTTAGGAAGTCAATCTGGATACCAGCAGCCAAGGTGAGCAGCGGAGAGAAGTGGTTGTTATTGCTCAGCTCTCAAGCACAACAATTTTTCAGCAGATTCATTGTGTCCCAAGAGGGATCTTCCCAGTGTCAAGGATGATGTTTGAGATTGAGGCTTCAGGTGAGTTGGGGATTGTGACTGGGAGAGGGAGGGTGAGCAGGTATCCAGTTAGGAGTTATTGGCGGGGGGTTTGCAGGCAGCAGGGTGAGTAAGGGTGTTTATTTGAGGGCCCCCCCACACAAGGCTGTTCAGAAGCCTAGCAGAGGCATTGCCATGTCTTAGAGCACACAAGGTCATCCAGTGCACTCACAGGAATGCCATTTAACTTTGCCTTTCTCTAACCCAGGTGCCACCCCTAATGAAGGCCACAGCCTTGGAATCAGGATGAAGCTGGAGCCTGAGGGAGCCAGGCACGCTCAGGAAAGGGCAAGTAGCTGACTTGCAGGGATTTGGCCCACATAACTCTGGACTCATACTTTGGGTTTGGTTTTCTTTATTGCAGCTGACCGAGAGGCTCACAGGCCATCACGAGGCCCTCCAAGGCAGACTCATTTCAGGTGCAGCGTGGATTCTCATGACTGATCATCCAAAAGATAAGTCGGGGGCCACGGCCTGGAGATGGCGGAGTAGCAGGTTGGGAATCCCTGGGACAGATTTACAAATGAGCAGAGGGGAAAGCAATCTCTTCTGCAAGGGCCTCTTAGGACAGCTGAAGGGAGAGAGGCTCTGCTTTTGATGGCAGCTTTCAGGCGGGCAGTGCAGAACAGCTCCGGTGTGTGTCGTGTTCCCTGGTGTGTCTTTGGGATCCCTTTTGCCTTTTCCCCTCGAGGCCCTCACCACAAGCATGATGTGTCGTGTTTCATGTCCCCCTGTTTGTCACGTTCTGTGTCACGGGTGTCTGCAGGTATTTTTGCCGGAGCTGTTCTGCCCTGCCGCATGGCGTGCTTCAGTAGGACAAACCATGGGGAGTTGGAATTTGTGGCGTGGGCTGTACTTGGGCTCTAGATGCTGTTCCTAGATTGACATAGGGCGTTTGAAGCTTGTGAGTTATTGTGGAGGTGTTTGACATATGTTCTAACTTTCTTTCAGGTGTGCATGCAGAGGGTCAGGGTTAGGAGGTGCCGGGCCTTCTTAGGAGCACTGTGAGTAGCAGAGTGGTGGGGTTTTGACCGATGCGGTGCCAAGGTCAGGCACTGATGTTTGGTTCTCTTTAATCCAGCTGTCTGAGAGACCCCAGCCCGGTGCCAGCAGGACCTTCCCAGGTGACGAGGTGGCCTTCCTTCACACCTGACAGGGACCAGCATCCCCAGATGTCTGAGAGATAAGTAGAGGGCTGTGACCCACAGAGGAGATGAACGTGGGGTGCTTGGTCAGGACTCCCTGAGTTGGGGGTCTGAGTTGGCTCTGGCAATGAGGGTAGCCAAGATGTTGCCCCTTAGGCCCTATAAAAGCAAAGTCTCCCTTTTGATCACAGTGCTGAGGTGCACAGCAGGGCAGAGCAGTCCCGGTGTGTCTCGTGTCACTTGTCTTTTGTGTATTGTGTGTTGTCTGGATATCTCATGTCTCTTATCTTAGCCCTGCGAGGGGCCTCTCAGAAACCTTTCCTAGTATCCGTGATCTCAGTGTTCCTCGCCCTGGCACCCGTGCCATAGAACTTTTGACTGGGGAGCTCACACAGGCATCAGAAATGCATCTCTCTTTAGAAGCATCCAGTCAGATGTCTTGTCAGGTCTTGTTCTGAGCTGTACGGACAGCCATGCTGTGCAATGATCCATTATAGCAGACTGGGACTTGTAAGGATGTGATGTTAGGGAGAGGGTTCTGACTGTAGGATTCTCGAGCATCCATCTTTGCAGTTTTTGGAATAAATCATTCCGTTTGCATCTTCTTCCTCCAGGGTTCTCTGAGCCTCATCAGCTCGCCGTCATCTTCAACTCTTCTTCTTTTGCGTTCTCTCAGTCCTTGCAGCCATTTTCCTTGCTAAGAGATTTCTATTCCTGTTGTGTCCCCGGTGTTTGTCATGTCTTGTGTGTCCTGTGTCACGGGTGTCTGCACGCATTTGGGACGGGGCTGCTCTGCCCTGCCGCATAGCCAGCTGCAATAGGAGAGGGCCCGGGGACCTGGAATGTGTAATGTGGGGTGTAGTTGGACTCTAGATGGGTTTTGTAGATGGACTCATCATATCTGGAGCTCATCAGTTATCCTGCAACAGTTTGACTCTTGTCCTAACTTTCTTTTCAGATTGAGATGGATTAAATCTGTGCCAGAGGGCCCCATCCCAGGTGAGGGGATTGCCCCGAGCAGGTGAGGCCCCATTTGTCTCTGCAGCAGAAGTGTGTATGGTGACTGTGTTACAGCACTGTTCTTTGTCTTTCTTTTAGGAAGTCAATCTGGATACCAGCAGCCAAGGTGAGCAGCGGAGAGAAGTGGTTGTTATTGCTCAGCTCTCAAGCACAACAATTTTTCAGCAGATTCATTGTGTCCCAAGAGGGATCTTCCCAGTGTCAAGGATGATGTTTGAGATTGAGGCTTCAGGTGAGTTGGGGATTGTGACTGGGAGAGGGAGGGTGAGCAGGTATCCAGTTAGGAGTTATTGGCGGGGGGTTTGCAGGCAGCAGGGTGAGTAAGGGTGTTTATTTGAGGGCCCCCCCACACAAGGCTGTTCAGAAGCCTAGCAGAGGCATTGCCATGTCTTAGAGCACACAAGGTCATCCAGTGCACTCACAGGAATGCCATTTAACTTTGCCTTTCTCTAACCCAGGTGCCACCCCTAATGAAGGCCACAGCCTTGGAATCAGGATGAAGCTGGAGCCTGAGGGAGCCAGGCACGCTCAGGAAAGGGCAAGTAGCTGACTTGCAGGGATTTGGCCCACATAACTCTGGACTCATACTTTGGGTTTGGTTTTCTTTATTGCAGCTGACCGAGAGGCTCACAGGCCATCACGAGGCCCTCCAAGGCAGACTCATTTCAGGTGCAGCGTGGATTCTCATGACTGATCATCCAAAAGATAAGTCGGGGGCCACGGCCTGGAGATGGCGGAGTAGCAGGTTGGGAATCCCTGGGACAGATTTACAAATGAGCAGAGGGGAAAGCAATCTCTTCTGCAAGGGCCTCTTAGGACAGCTGAAGGGAGAGAGGCTCTGCTTTTGATGGCAGCTTTCAGGCGGGCAGTGCAGAACAGCTCTGGTCTCTGTCGTGTTGTCCGGTGTGCCATGTTCCCTAGTGTGTCTTTGGGGTCCCTTTTGCCTTCCCACCTCAATCCCCTCAGCACAAGCATGATGTGTTGTGTTTTATGTCCCCCTGTTTGTCACGTTCTGTGTCACGGGTGTGTGCACACATTTGTGCTGGAGCTGTTCTGCCCTGCCGCATGGCCTGCTGCCGTAGTAAAAATTCCAGAAGTAGAAATCTTGACGCAGAAATATTTAATCAAATATAAAAAAATATGAATAAAAAGATATAAAAATTATGAAAAACTACTCGCATCAGATCTAATATAGAATATAAATTTAGTTTTAAATAGACATTGGTAAAGATAAATGTGTAAGTAAGCAATATACATTAAATATACATTATAAATACAAATATGAATATAAAAATTGAACATTAGGATAAAACCTATTTAAATTTTGTTTAAAATAAAGGGTTGGGGTCTTTTTTAGTCGTATTGTGTTAGAGGCAGGGTTTTTATTTTAAATAATATGAGTGTAGATATTATTGTCATATATTTCTAAATATTGAGATATACAAACAAGATATAAATATATATAAACACAAAATACAAAGAAACACAAATAACAGGAAGAGATGTAATGAAGAATACAAATAACAGTATACATAAGTATACATTTTAAATGTACATGTGAATATGGACCTGAAAAATAGAATTTTAAAAAATATTTAAATACACTTTAGAAAAAAGGGGTTCTTTTTGGCTTTAATTTGGATGGAGGTAAAGGTTTTATTTTAAATAATCCAAGTGTTACAGAAGTAAAAATCGTAACAGAAATATATACTTACTATGTAAAAATATGTATAAAAATACAAAAATACGTTTAAGTTTTAGGGATATATGCAATATGGAATAGAAATGTATTTATAAAAAGAAATGTATAAATGGACAGTGTACATCAATATACATTGTAAATAGAAATGTGAATGTTAATATGAAAAAATATTTAAAAAAAAACTTAAATATTTTTAAAATAAATTGATGTCTTTTTGTGGTTTTTTTTTTTTTTTTTTTTCTTGTGTAGTGTTTTTGTTTTGTCTTTTATCCTATTAGATTAGAGGCAGATGGTTTTTTTTCCCTCTTCCCGGTTGTTTTGGGGCATTTATTTCAGAGCAGTTTTCGGCAGGGGTCGCCCCTGTTCTTTATTGCCGCCTTCGCTTCTGCAGCCCCGAGGCGCGCTGCGCCCCCGGCTGGGGCGGGCGGCAGTGCTGCCGCCTTGTGGGCAGAGCGCGGTACTGCAGCCGTGCACCGAGAGGCCGCCAGCTTGGGAGTGGCGCGTGGCTGATGTCACGGAGTTTTGGTTGACCTTCTCAAGATGGCGGTGAAAAGGGCGGGGAAGTGGAGGACTGGGTGGGTGTAGCTGGACTGCCTGCACGGAATACCGACGTCATTGCGGCCCCGACGGATTTTTTTGTGGCGTTTCATGTGTACTCAAGACATGCTGTGGGCTCAGGGGCGCCGCGGGCAAGCGTATTTTGGCGGGTTTGTTACAGGCATCTGGGTAAATGCCTCGCTGTGCTGGGGTCCTCTCGCGTCCACTTTCCTGCCCTGAGGCAGCCGAGCCGGGCTGAATTGTTCCGAAGAGCCGAGTGTGGCCAGAAACAGCCTACTTGAACCGAAGAGCCGAGCGTGGCCGGAAACAGCCAACTTGAACCGAAGAGCCGAGCGTGGCCGGAAACAGCCAACTTGAACCGAAGAGCCGAGCGTGGCCGGAAACAGCCAACTTGAACCGAAGAGCCGAGCGTGGCCGGAAACAGCCAACTTGAACCGAAGAGCCGAGCGTGGCCGGAAACAGCCAACTTGAACCGAAGAGCCCAGTGCAGCCGAAAATAGCCGAGTTTACACGAAGAGCCGATGATAGACGACTGGAACCGATAGCAGACTGTAGCCGACTTGAGCCGCATTTAGACAACGTGCCGAATACGACCGAATTTAGCCGAAGAGCTGAACTGAAACGAGTTTAGACCAAGAGCCGAACCAAGCCGCATTCAGCCGAGTTTAAACAGAACTGAATGACGGCGAAGTGCTGTGCCTGCAGTGCGCCGGTGCAGACGGCAGGGGGCGCTGTATAAAGTATAAAATATCAACTATCGATAAGAAGGGATAAAAGCTCTCTGTCAAGTGCAGCAGTAGAAAATTTCAGGCTCCCAGGGAATGAATAGTTTTCTTTAAATCATTTTCGTTTAAGAGTTTTTTTTACTCCCAGGTAGCCTGAAAGTTACTACTGCTGCTTTTTTATTCTAAAGCTAGAAAGGAAAACCAAGATTAGAAATGCAGAGAGAGAAAGAGAGAGAGAAAGAAAGAAAGAAAGAAAGACAGACAGACAAAAAAACCCAAAAACTAGAAGGGCAAGGAGAAACCTAGGAAAAAGAAAAACAAAAGAAAAAAAAACCAAAAAAAAAACCCACAGAAAAAAACCTCGGGATGGGTGAGGAAACCCCCCCCCCCCCCCCCCCGAAAAATCCAAGATGGGCAAGAAAAATCCCAGAAATACCACAGAAAAAAAAACAGGAAAAAAACAAAATAAAGACAAAACCAAAAATACCCATAAAACAACATCAAGGGCAAGAAAAAAACACAGAAGAAAACCTCAAGATGGGCATGAAAAAGCCCAGAAAAAAAAAAAAAAAACAAAAAAAACCAGAAAAATATGTAAGAAAGGCAGAGGAAAAAAAAAAACACAGAAAAAAACCAAGAGGGGCAAGAAAAATCCCTGAAAACAGACCAGAGAAAAATCCCAAGATGGGTAAGAAAAAAAATCACAACAAAAAACCAAGATGGGGAAGAAAAAATCCAGAAAAGAAAAACCCAGGAAAAAAAAAAAACAAAAAAACTGAAAAAAAAAACTCAAGGGGGCAAGGAAAAACCAGAAAAAACACCAAGATCGGCAAGAAGAATCCCAGGAAAAAAATGCTGAATGGACCAGAAAAAACCCCGGGAAAACCAGGAAAAAAAAAAACAGGGAAAAAAACAAGAAAAAAAACCCCAAGATGGGCAAGAAAAAACCCAGAAAACACCCACAGAAAACCAAGGAAAAAACCCCAAGATGGGCGAGAAAACTCCCAGGAAAAAAAAACAAGATAGCCCAGAGAAAAACCTTAAAAAACCAAGAAAAAAAAAAAAAAAAAACAGAAAAAAAAACTGGAAAAAAACCCAAGGATGGGCAAGAGCAATCCAGGAAAAAACTCAGAAAAAATCCCCCAAGATGGGCAAGAAGCAATCTGGAAATAACCCCCCAAGACTGGCAAGAAAAAAAAAACAGAAAAAACGCCAAGATGGGCAAGAAAAAACTGTCGTAAAAGGTGCCGTAAAGCGCGACTGTCGTAAAAGGTGCCGTAAAGCGCGACTGTCGTAAAAGGTGCCGTAAAGCGCGACTGTCGTAAAGAGTGCCGTAAAGCGCGACTGTCGTAAAAGGTGCCGTAAAGCGCGACTGTCGTAAAGACTGCCGTAAAGCGCGACTGTCGTAAAGGGTGCCGTAAAGCAAAGCTGTTGCAAAGACTGCTGTGAAGTGCGACTGTCGCAAAAGGTGCCGTAAAGCGCGACTGTCGCAAAAGGTGCCGTAAAGCGCGACTGCCGTAAAGACTGCCGTAAAGCGCGACTGTCGTAAAAGGCGACGCCGCAGCGCTGTGCCTGCAGTGCGCCTGTGCAGACGGCAGGGAGCGCTGTGCCTGCAGTGCGCCCATGCACACGGCAGGGGGCGCTGTATAAAGTATAAAATATCAACTATCTATAAGAAGGAATAAAAGCTCTATATCAGGGTCAGCAGTAGAAAATTTCAGGCTCCCAGGGAATAACTCGTTTTCTTTAAATCATTTTCGTTTTGGAGTTTTTTTAATCCCAGGTAGCTTGAAAGTTACTACTGCTGCTCTTTTATTCTAAAGCTAGAAAGGAAAACCAAGATTAGAAATGCAGGGAAAGAAAGAAAGAAAAAGAATAAAAGAAAATAAGGAAAGGAAATGAAATGAAAGGAAGAAAGAAGGAAGGACAGGAAGGGAGGAAGGAAGACAGACAAAAAACCCAAAAACGAGGAGGGCAAGGAGAAACCTAGGGGAAAAAAAAACAAAACAAAAAAGAAAACGAAAAAGAAAAAAAAAAAAAAAAAACAACAAAAAACAAACCCACATAAAAAAAAAACTCGAGATGGGTGAGAAACCTCCCCTCCCCGAAAAATCCAAGATGGGCAAGAAAAATCCCAGAAATACCACAGAAAAAAAAAAAAACAGGAAAAAAACAAAATAAAGAAAACAAAAAAAAAAAAAAAAACAAAAAAAAACCAAAAACAAGAACAAGATGGGCAAGAAAAAAACGCAGAAGAAAACCCCAAGATGGGCATGAAAAAGTCCAGAATAAACCCCCAAGATGGGGGAGAAAAATCCCAGGAAAAAAAAAAATAAAAAGAAACAGAAAAAACCGTAAGAAAGGCAGAGAAAAAAAAAAAAAAACCCACAAAAGAACCCAAGATGGGCAAGAAAAATCCCTGAAAACAGACCAGAGAAAAACCCCAAAGTGGGCAAGAAATAAAATCAGAACAAAAAACCAAGATGGGGAAGAAAAAATCCAGAAAAGAAAAAAAAAAAGGCCAAGAAAAACCCAGGGAAAAAAAAAAAACAACAAAAAACAAAAAACACCTGAAAAAAAAAACCCAAAGGGGGGCAAGGAAAAACCAAAAAAAACCCCAACAAGATGGGCAAGAAGAAATGAAGAAAAAACCCCAAGAAATGCCAGAAAAAAATCAAGGAAAAAGGGAGTAAAAGCCCCAAGAAACAAGGCAAGAAAGAGTGGCAATAAAGGCCACAAAAACTCAAGACAAAAAAAACCAAAAACAAGATATGCCAGAAAAAGGTACGAAAATGGTTCTGCCAGGTGCGATCAAGGTGAGCGGGTTCAGTTTCAGGTCCAGGAGATGAGCAAGTGTCAGATTAGTTTGGGGCACTGCTGTGCAATGCAGCTGTGACAGGATTTATGTTTAAATATAGTTTAAATAAATTGGGGATTGTTTGGCTTTTGTTGGGGTATGGGCTGGAGATTTCATAAAAAATATAAAACTAGAAATCCAAATATACCATATATATATGTCGATATCAATAAATATTTAATACATATAAATATAAGTAAAAGAAATCTATTGTGTCAAAAGAAAATATCTATTATTATATAAAAAGGTATTCTCTCCAATATATATAATATCTATAAATATAACAAATGAAAATTACAAATATAGATGTGAATAGAATTATGACAAACAAAATTATTTTTAAACTTTTAAATGTGTTTTAAATAAAGGGGTGTCTTAGCTTTTTATTTCATTAGAGGCAGGGTTTTATTTTAAATAATATAAGTACTATAGAAATGTAAATTGATACACAGAAATATATAATAAATATATAGAGATACAAAAATATAATACCAAACTATGAATAGAAATAGAAATCTATGTAACTAACATGAAGAGATGCAATATATAATATAATTTTTATTATACAGTAATATAAATTCTAAATATACATGCGACTATAAATATGAAAAATATATGATGGGGCCTCAGATCAGCACCAGGTGTGTGTGAGGATGATGGGGGCTCGGAGCAGCCCAGGTGTGAGCTGTTAGGATGATGGGGGCTCGGAGCAGCCCAGGTGTGAGTGTGAGGATGATGGGGGCTCAGATCAGCACCAGGTGTGAGTGTGAGGATGATGAGGGGCCAGGACGAGGCTGTTTTAGGGGGAGGCTTTGCCTCAGCTCCCTTTTGCATGGAACTGCTGAGTGGAGGGGTTTATGGGCCGCTCCCGGCGCTGTCTCATGGAAGGACTGCGAGAGCTTCCCACAGGGTCGGGGGGACACCTGGATCCGCGCTTGGGTACGTGGAGCATCGCTTAAAGGAGGTGCCGAGGGACAAATCTTTGTGCCGGGGAGCAGCAGCCGAACAGGTGAGCCCGTGTGGGTTTGGAGCGGGGAATTTTCTCCTTCCCCTTTGCAATTTCATCTTGCTAGTCCCTCCCCGGTTCCCCAGGAACAAAAATGGAGCTTATGAAGACAAAAGGAATTAAGGAGAAGGAAGCAGCTCCTCTTCTTTTATTGTCTGCGTTTGACCTGAGGGGATCCCTCTTGACTTGTGGATTTAAGGGTGTTGATTGCAGGAAAAGCTGCCTTTTCCAGGCTGTTAGGGGTATCCCGGGGGTGACAGGGAATCCTTGCGTTCTATTCTAAGGGGAATGGGAAAAGTATTCTTGTGGCATTATGGGTTTGATTTGAAGGCAGCCCACCCCATTTTCATCACCCTCGGGTTTAAATGGAGGGGGCAGCCCTTGTGTCCCTCCTTTTGAAGGGTTTGAATGGAGGTTGAAATCGCCCTTTCCCATCAGTCGAAGGCTTTCATTTGGGGAGCGCCCCTTCTTTTCTGCTCTCCTAGGGGGTGAAATTTTAGGGGAGAACGCATTTCTTTGCCCTTGTTGAAGTGAGGTGCGCCCCGTCTGCGGTTTCGGGGTTGGCTTGCGGGAAGCCGCAGCTCCGGCAGCGTTTGCAGGGCTGCAATGGGGCTGTGCCGCTGCATTGGAGGGCGCTTCTCGTGCCCGCGGCCCGGCCCGGAACGTTCCGGCTCGGGAGCGCTGCTGGCACGGCCCGGGCAGCTGCCGGGGCGCACGGGGGATTCGGCGCGGCCGGGCCGGCCAAGGGCGGCAGTGGCGGAGCCGCGCCGGTGCGAGCCGCGCGGAGCCGAGGGGAGCCGGGCCGGGCCGGCCAAGGGCGGCAGAGGCGGCGCGGGCGCTGCTGCGCCGGCCCGGGCGGTGCCGGCCGCTCCGTCCGCTCCGGGCGCGGGGCTCGGGCGCCGCCGGTAGCCCCGGGCCCGGTGCCGGCCCCGCCGGGCAGGGGCAGCGGGCGGGGCTCCCCGGGGCGGCGCCGGCCCCGCGTGCCGGAGCAGCCGCCGCAGGAGCCGCTTTCCTGCCGGGAGCCGCGCTCCGTCCGGGGCCGGCAGCGAGCGCGGGGTTCGGCCGCACCAGGTTCGGCGGTGCCGTGGCTCGGAGGCGCTTTGGAGGCTGGGTGGCATCGCTGGGTTTGGTTTGCAGCGGGTGTCCGCTAAGGGATACGGTGTTCTTCCTGAGGGGCACGGTTCTCGGTGCCGGTAGGGATGATAATGGTTTGTTTTGGATTGGGTTTTGTAGTCGGATTTTTTTTTTTTTTTTCCCGGGTATTATGTTTAGAAGGGAGCGCAGTGGTTTTTACAGGTCGTAGCGTGAAGCAGCGGTTCGCATTTTAATTCTGTTGCGGTGGCTTTTATTAGCGTGAGTGTGTAGTGTTTGTTTTGGGGGGCTTGAGGTAGCGTCCTGTCGTTCATAGCAGCGGGTTTTTAATCTTTATAATTGCATGTGTGTTTATCGTCTTCCAGGGCTTTTATTTGTTTGGTTTATTTGATTGTAGTGTATGTTTTATGGCTACGGGTAATTTGGGGGACATTGTTTATGGTTACGTTTGTCTTTAGTCTTTGTGTTTGTTTCTAGGTGGTATTTTTATTTTGATAGCTTGAGGCACTATGGGTTTATTCAGTTGGGAATAATTTTTTGGTTGCAGATTTAAGTTTATCTGGTTTTTGGTATTATTCCTGTTGTTGGTTTCTTTATTTTCTTGTTGTTGTTGTTGTTGTCTTTTAATGTATTTGAGTATTGTTTATCAGGGTTTTCTTTGGGAACATGGGTATTTATATGGTGGGTTTTTAAAGTATTTATTTATTTGGGTAGTTAATTTCTTAGTTTTTAGTGGTTGAGATGTTTTTCCATTTTGTTAATTAGTTCAGGTTTTAAAGTTATTTTTACAGAGGATTGTTTATTCCTTGAGTTAGTGTAGAGGTAGAATTTTGTTGGGTTTTTTTTTTTAGTAACGTCATTCAGGGTGAGTGGCACTGGCTTGAGTTTAGTAGATTGGTTTGACTTTTTTTTAGTACTTTTTGTAATTTGCTGTGTGTGTTTCTATAGGATTTTCTTTTATTTTGGTTCCATTTTTCTGTCGTGATGAGAATTGTTATTGAAAAGAGTGTTCTTTGTTTTTTTGCTGACACTTGTTTGGCTGTTGGAGGTATCTTGATGTTTTTGGAAGACATTGGTGGGAATTTGACGCTGTTTGTTTTGTCGTTTCATTTAGGAATTGGATTTTAAATATGCAATTATGACTCTAACTATATTGAAACAAAAGAAATAGATGTGTAGCAATGGGAATGAGCCAATTTTATTTTTATATATTCGGTCAATTTTTAAAATTTAACATGTAACATAAGTCATTATATGTTACAATAAGTTATTCTAATTTTAATAGAGTATTGTGTATGTTTATAGATATATGAATAGAGAATATAAATGTAAATACAACCCAAACAAAAATACAAATATATAAATGTATTGCAACTATATGCAGATATATAAAAAATTAATATTAAATTGTAAATGTAAAATAACATAAATTGATACAATATATAATACAAGTAATACTGCATATTATATTTTATGAAAATATATTTTATTTTATGAAAAATATTATCGGAAATGGATATAAAATAGATATAAATACGGATGTGATATATCTATCTATCTATATCTATCATTTGTTGTATATTATGATAAATATTAATATAAAGAAATATTTAGGTAGTTTAAAATAATGGATGGTTTTGTTTTTTCTTTGCCAAAGCAGGGGTTTTCGTGTAAAAATTACAAATACAAATAATATAAAGGTAGAAATATAAGTATAGAAATATATCATAAACACATTAAAGATTTATATAAAAATTAGAAATATAAGGAAAAATAAGTTGTAGCAGTAGATATGGTAAATAATTTAAAAAATATTTCCCGTATATTTTTTGAATAAGGTGCATATTATATATAGTTATTAATATAATGCATCAATATAAACGATAAATATATATAAAATATCAACTATCTGTAAGAAGGAATAAAAGCTCTATGTCACGTGCAGCAGTAGAAAATTTCAGGCTCCCAGGGAATAAATAGTTTTCTTTAAATCATTTTCGTTTTGGATTTTTTTTTTTTTTACTCTCGGGTAGCCTGAAAGTTTCTACTGCTGCTTTTTTATTCTAAAGGTGGAAAGGTAAACCAAGATTAGAAATACAAGAAAGGGGAAGGGAAAGGGAAGGGAAAGGGAAGGGAAAGGGAAGGGAAAGGGAAAGGAAAGGAAAGGAAAGGAAAGGAAAGGAAAGGAAAGGAAAGGAAAGGAAAGGAAAGGAAAGGAAAGGAAAGGAAAGGAAAGGAAAGGAAAGGAAAGGAAAGGAAAGGAAAGGAAAGGAAAGGAAAGGAAAGGAAAGGAAAGGAAAGGAAAGGAAAGGAAAGGAAAGGGGAAGGAAAGGAAAGGGGAAGGGAAGGGGAAGGGAAGTGGTGAAAAACAGAGTGAAAAAAGTAAAAAGAGTTGGAGGGAAAAAGAGAGGGCATTGGAGAGGAGCGGTGCTGCCTCAGGTCCTTCCCAGCCCTGGGGCGAAGGACCTGTTTGATGCCCAGGAGGGACTGCAGCTCCCGGTGGCGGGGGACGGAGCGGTGGCTGTCAGCCCGAGACTACAACTCCCGGCAGGCCATGCTGCTGGCGCGGCGTGTGACGCAACGGCTGACGCGGCACATGAGTGGCTGGCGTGCCAGGCGGCCGCGCGGGGCTGTGCGCGCGCAGCTGCCGGCGCCTCTCCCGCGCGGGACAGCGACGCTGGAGGGGCGCAGCCTCCGTCTGGCCGCCCGCCCGGAGCTGAGCAGCGCGGAAGGAGCGTCCGCCCGGTTCCTCGGCCGCACTCAGCGGTGCCGGGGGCGGGGGCGCTGCCGCCCGCCGATGGCGGAGGGCGAGGCGGTGCTTTGCTGCCGCGGGCCGGGAGCTGCAGGAGCCGCCCCGGGCGAGCGGCGCCGGGCGCTGCCGCGGTCCCGGTGGGGCGGCCGCCCTCGGGCTGGCGGAGGCGCCGGAGGAGTCCCCGAGCTGCAGCCGTCTCCCTCGGGCTGCTGCCGGTGCTGCGGGCGGAGGCGGCTCCGCCGCGTGTTGGGCGCTGCGAGCAGGGAGCGCTGCGGTATCGCCGGCATGACGGGGTTGCTGCCTGCGTTAGTGCTCGTGGCTCTTTGTGCCGTGACAGCGGATGGAGCGGCGCTGAGCGGTAAAGCCAGAGATGGCCGGGAGAATGCCCAGCGCAGGGAGCGGGCGGGCTGTATGCTTCGGATGGCACAGGTGCGAGCTGCAAAGTCACCCCCCCTTCCGCCCCTGCCCTCCCGAGCCCCAGGGAAAATGCTTTCCAGCATTGTCGAGCTTCTGAAAGACAAAACTTGTGATCTGACACTTGCATCCAGAAAAGGTTTCTGTCTAGATTAGCAAATGCCTCAATTGTTCTTGGTTACATCCCATGACCGGTTTTAGGCAGCGACTTTATAATGCTTTTAGGATTTTCTTGTACAATGGTGAGAAAATAGGCAGGTCTGATAGTGGTTTCACTTTTTGTTCTACTTCACGTTCCGTAAGATTCTTTTATGCAAGCACTTGTTTTAAAATTCTACTGTAAGCGTTTATGGTTCACTTTTTTTTTCTTTGCAGCACCCGTGACTTTTTTTTCCCTCTAAATCAGGAGTAAATATAGCTGAGTAAAATTACCTTGATTTTCTTCCTTCTTTTTTAACTGAATTGTTTTTATTAAAAATCCTATTTGAATATGTAGAAAAAGTGGGGATGTCTTGTAATATATCGTAGCTTTTCTTGTTTACAGGATACTCAGAAAATATGTCTCCCTTAGAGTCCCACAGAAACGTTCTCAGTGCGATCTCTATCAAGGTATGTATTTACAAGTAAGTGGTCTCTTTAGATATTGGCCTGTGAATTACCTTTTCCTGTAATACAGAGCTTGCGTTCTGTGGGTTATGATAAAGCTGTAAAACATGTCAAAATGGTTTTGCAAGTCTGAATCGTTGAAGGCAGCAAGAAGTGGATTTAGAGCCTGTTCTTGAGCAGACAAAGGGAAAAAGTGTGGCTTTGATGCTGAACTTGTCATTTTTCATTTGACTTGTCTTGCATTATTTAAGAGTAGAGAGAACTAGAAAAAGAGAGAAATCGAATTGGTTCTTGAGCACTCCTCAAATGCTCACCATGATCCAGTGTAGAGCCGAAGGGAAGGGTGATGGAACAGAGCTCTGTGCTTTAGAAGGAAATAAATTTAAAGCTGACCTCCGCACAGAGTCTCACTAACTTCTGTGGTTTTAAAATACAAGATAAGTTTAGGAAGTGTTGGAAGTTAGTGTTTTGGGAAAGAAATGGCAGTTCCACAGAACATTCCATTGAACAGAGGCTCTGGGAACGATTCATGTTGTAAGTGCTGTCACTGCAATCAGTTGGTGGTTCAGCCTTGAAACGTGCACCTGGCCTTCTATAAAGCACTGTTTTGTTTGCCTTTCAGTGCTATGAGTCTTGATCAATTGGAGAAGAGCCCAAGAGAAATTTTTCATCCCTTGATATAAAAGGTAGGAAGTGACTTTTTTGGTTTGGTTCTTTTTCTTTATTATTTTCTGGAAATAAAAGTAATTAAGTATAGGTACTACTGGTTTGTTTCTTCCAGTAGCAGGTGATAATAATAGTAGTAGTACTAGTAAAAATCATAATAGAAATAATAACAATAGTAATGTAATACTACTTAAACTGTCTTTATCCATTGGACTGGCCATTTCAAATCAAAACTTCTAAACACAAATCAAACCATCATCCTTGTAGAATCTTTCACAGCAGTGGGCTAAAGATCCTGGTTTTGTTGACAGCATTTATTGGTTCTGGAAGAACAAGAGGGAAGTACAAGCCTAACTACTTCTAGCTCACAGACCCGTCCAGTGAACCCAGCTTTGTGTTTTGGTGGGCTTGTGATGACTTTGAAATCAATTGCTCATTCCAGTAAAAAAAATTCATGTTTTTTTGAACGTGACAGCAGAAATAACTTTAGGCACCAACTGAATAATAATAGATCACCAGTTTAAGTTAAAAATTCATGCTATACTATCAAAATTTAAAGGTAAATTATTATGTATTAGGTGATGGTATAAAGTGTATGTTCTAATGTGTAATGCAAAGATACATACGTACCTGAAAGTCCTTAGAGGAAACAAATTTTTATGTCTGCTGTTTGATTATTTACCATACGATATTTGGTTTCATTTCCCAGGAATCAGTGAATTTTAACTTTGGAGTCCCCTATGCTAAGGATGCTCAGCTTACAGGTGATGAAATGTTCAGTAATGGTGAGTTTTTCACCTTCTCTTTAATTGCTATGCTGATCTGAATAAGAAAAAAAAAAAACAAAAGCAAGGGAAAAAAAAGGATGGTTTATTATCTTTTACGCTGTTATGTTTGTTTCCTCAGTATTTGCTGCAGCTCTGCTTACCCAAGCTTTGGGTTCCTTCTGTCCCACTGGGAGTTGCCCAATTTGGTTGCATCTGGTGAAATTCACCCTGAGACCTTACAGAACCAGCTCCAACTACATGAGAGCCATTTGCAGTTCTCTCCAGACGCCTGGAGAATGGGCGACGTTTCTGAGGATCCGGCGAGCGTGCTTCTGTCAAAACTCAGTCTGTGAAATTCCTGGGGAAAACCCTTCTGTGTCCTGAAGGGTTCAAACTCTGGTGAGGATCCAGTTATCAGGTGCTCACCTGGATGGTTCCAGCTGCCAAAGGTAACACTTGTACTCTTGCCCTGTAGTTTACATCTATTGTATTTTTGTTATTTTGCAAGATTTTTTGTCTTTGCAAAATACTGTGCATTTCACTCTTTGGAACCTCTCAGATGGTTCTTTGGTGCAGCACCACCCCAGGGGACACTTGGCTGCTGTCCTGAAGGGGTTGGTGGCTAGAATTGTAAATCCTGGAGAGTTTGTGAGTCTTCTGTCCCCAGGGAGGTGTCATGCTTTGTTTACTTTTGTTCTGTTGGTTAGGCGCTGCTTCTCGTTGCAAGTATGAATTTCAAACTGCCCTGTTCTTATTTTAACTGTTTTCCTGGTTCTCTCCGCCCGGCAGGGAAAGACTCTCGTGTCCTTGTCGTCGGGCTCGGTGCTGTCCAAGAAGATACGGGGACTAAAAAAATCATAAGAAGCAAAATACGACTGCAGGGAAAAGAAGCTGGAGAGAACAGAAGGTGATATTGTTATCCTTACCCTGTATTAGAGACATCCGCTGCGCTTTGATGCTGGCAGCTGCCAGGGGCTTGTTAGCTCTTTGTAGGCAGGTGTAGGTGTTCACTTGTAGTTTTTTTCTCTGGACAAGTCAATTCAAACTTTGCTAAGCTTATATTTGCAGATTACTCTCTAGCACAGTCCAGCATGACATTTTTGAATGTTGTAAAAATACCATGTTACTTGGAAATTGCTAATGAAGAGAAGCTTTAGGGGAAGATAAGATTTCAGGGTTGGAAGATGTGAGAAGAATTTTGTGGGGACGTTAGACTGAAGTAAAGCACACTTGAAGCTGGACTGGCACGCTGGCAGGTCCCCTATTAAACAGTAGTGCTGAGATTAGCCTGGGGGTTGCCCGTTGTTTCTGTAGAAATCAATGTTTCCTGGTCTTCAGAGGGAAGCTGCTTTGAAAAGCTGGAAGGTGCAGCATGCTGACAATCCCCGTGCTTTGGATTAAAAGTAGATTTCAGAAGGGTCCTAAGCTTTTGTCTTTTCCTAGAAGTCGATGTAATCCTATCGAGGAGTTTTTAATTCTGTGTTGCCATGTCATCCATCAGAGCCCTGTTGTACTAATCTTCATACAAGTACAAAGCAACAAATCAGACCCTGTCCCAACCACTTAGAGCCCAGAACACGATTTCCTCGGGCTGCCATTTGTGTGCCATCGGTACTCACCGTGGAAGGGAGCTGGGGATTGTTGCAGCTGTTGGGAACGAACTGCTTCTCGTCACACAGAAATGGAATTGGGACGACGCCTCGGCCAGCCCCTCTGTGCCATCGTCTCCTGAATCTGCAGCAGAGCAGTTCCAGTCCATCCGGGCACGTGTAATCCAGTTCCTGATGATCTGAGCACACAGAGCAGCGCTCAGCTGCTGTGGGGGGCTCAGGGAGGGCAGAGTGTGCATTGTCATCTTCCTGAACCTACAGACAAATCAAAGTGAGAAGCCACAGCGTGGAAATCAGTCACATATATGCTAAATAAAACTTGCAGATTTTTTTAAGAATTGTTGTTGCTTGTTCTTTGTTGTGCTTCAGTGCTTAGAAAACCTCCCTTTAAAATCAGTTAAATTCATCAGTTGAACCTTTGTTTGCAGACCTTCACTGAGCAGAATTCATTGCTGACTCAGTGCACGCTGTGCCGGCCTCCCGGGAGTGTGAGGAGCTCATGTGTGCTACTTTTTGCTTTAGGACGCTCTAAGGTATTTATTCCTTTTGGGATACATGATGAGAATTCCCAAGAGAGGTAGTTATAAAGTATGACATCGGGAAAAAACCTGTGTGGTTGGAATGTTGTTGCTGTCAAAAGTTAATTTTTTTTTAGCCAGTAGTTAGCTTTTTGCTTTATTTTTGTGGTATCAGTATTTTATTGTTTAAAAAATTGCTTCAAAATAACTTCTGTGGCTGGCCATCAGTACCTTGTTCAGATTTGCCTATTTGCTTGTAGCTAAAATGTTCACGTCTTGTTTATCATTCTATTTAAGAAACTGCTGCCCAGCCAACTAATAACTGAATATCTATCTGTCTGGGACATGGGGAGAGGATTTAGGTAATATCTTTGTTTCCAGAAAAGAGTTGTAGTGTAGTTTCTAAATAGAGGAGAAGAGGGTGAAGACTCTGGGCTCTGATGCCGTTGGGGCACCCCAAGGTCCCCAGGAGAGGGAGCCCCACTGGGGTGCAGGAGCAGATGTGTTCTCATGTAATATAGAATAAATTATAAATATAAATATGAAAATTATAAATATGAAAATATTTTTTAAAATCGTTACATAAAGCAGGCTTTTTTTATTTGTCAATAGGCAGGGTTTTGATTATAAAAATTATAAATACAAATAATATGAAGGTAGAAATGTAAGTATAGGAATATATCATAAATAAATACAGATATATATATATATATAAAAAGTTTAAAAACAAGAAAAAATTAGTTGTAGCAGTAGATATGATACATAAATAATAATTTAAATCCATTTCTAGAATTTTATGTATATTATATGTAATTAATAATACACTGCATCAAAAGAAACTAACTATAAATGTGCGTATAATTATACTAAGTATAAAAATATTTCAATATCGTTTGAAAGAAGGTGGTTTTTTGTATTTATTTGGCTAGAGATGGGGGTTTTATTTTGAATAAAAGAAATATTATAGAAATATAAATCTAAATATAGAAATATACAGTCAATATAGAAAGATATTTATAAAAACACGAACGAACGACGCCGCCTTCGGCCGAATGCAACGAGCTCAGCCGAACCAAGGCGAGACCGGCCGAACCTGACGGCCTCGAGCGAACCGAGGCCAGGCTTGCGAGGCTGCCTGAACCGAGCCGAGCTCAGCCGAACCGAGCCCGCTGCTCTCGTGCGCGCTAATTAGCGCGAGCGCGGTCACAGCCTAATGAGCTCCTGCGGCACGCCGCGCTCCCGATCGTGTCCGTGCGATGGCCGGGCCGCCCGCGGGACGCGGCAGCAGGAGAGCCCCGAGCCGGGCGAGTTTAACGTGAGGCGCCGCCGCTTGCCCGCTCTCAGGGAGCCGAGCGGAGTCGCGTCGAGCGCACTGAGCGGCTCCGAGTTCGGCCGAAGCGAGGCGAGCCGAGCTGCGCCGAACGTACAGAGCGGCTCCGAGTTCCGCCGAAGCGAGGCGAGCCGAGCCGCGCCGAGTGCGCTGAGCGGCTCCGAGTTCTGCCGAAGCGAGTCGAGCCGCGCCGAGCGCAGAGAGCGGCTCCGAGTTCGGCCGAAGCGCAGAGAGCAGAGCCGCGCTGAAGAGGCGAGTACAGCCGAATGCAGCCGACAATAGCCGAGTTTAGCCGAGCAGCTGTGAGCCTTGAGGTGAGCGTGCATCATTGCCGGTTTGGGATTGAGTGAAATGCACTAAGGAAACCAGCTTTGGGGAGGGAGGCAGGGAAATCCTCTCTTAACGTTTACCAATTCTTCCGTCAAACTCATCACGGCAGCACAGCGTGAAGACTGAAAGTGTAAGAAGATGTGGAGGGAAACAGAGAATCTGACAGGAGCATGGAATGCACAAGTGCACGAATTTTGCTTTTTGCTTGGATGTAAATTCAGAAGTTTTAAGGAATTTGGGAAGAAGAAGGGACATTTCAGAAGAAGAAGTTGTTGTTGTTACAGTCCTGGCAAAATCTTTTGTTCTAGCTAATAAAAGAAGTTAGTTTAAAAAACAAAAAAAAAAAAAAAGTGGTTTTTTTTTCTTCACTGTTATATTCATTGGTGGTATATGGTGTGTTGTTTTATTTCTTGGTGTTATTAACTCTGTGTAAATTGTTTTTTGCGTGAAGCTAACTTTGGATGGGTTGTTTTGTATTTGAGGTAGGATTAATTTCAATAGGTTTCTTTCATAGACTTCTGATAGGTATTACTGGGATTTTGGTTTTGTTTACTGTATGCATAAACATAGAGATTTGGTAGGGCCAGCTGGGCTGCTGGAGTTTTGGGTGTGAATTTATTAGATGGCTTTTGTTAAACACAGAATAATTATAGAAGGTAACAGCAAATTACTCAATTACCCAATTTATCCAGCTAAGTAACCTTACCACAAAGTTTTATATCTTGCCAGTTTTCTGTTCTTCTGCTCCAAGTAGTTGTTGCAAAAAAGAAAGTACTGCTATTTTTCTGAAGAACTTTCTTCTCTAACAAGCCCTTTACTCCCCTTGAATCTGAGTCAGAGCTAAACAGCTGCAGCTGCTCTGAGGGCTTGGTGGGATTAGCTCCCTCCCTTTTCCTGGGTGGCATGGGAACGAGAGGCGGGCACCACCAGGGGTTATTAACCCCAGCCGTGGCTGAGGGGCTTCATACCCTGTCTGGGATGTGTTGGGGTAAGAGCTCTCCTCCCATTTCAGCGAAGAGGCTCTTTCATCTCGTCTCAGCTTGTTTTCAGCAGGTGTTGCTGGCCATCTAAAGCACAGAGGCTTGGAAGATTCTGTGAAGAAAACAGCATAGAACACAGGGAATGTTTAGATTTGTGATTTTGGGTTTTGTGTTTAGGGGTGGTAAGGTGCCTTTGTAATTTTTGGTTTTGCTCTGTTTTTTTTTTTTTTTTTTTTTTTTTTTTTTTTTTTTTTTTTTTTTTTTTAATTGAGGAGTGAGACTCCCTGAAATACCAAGCTGTGTCAAGCACAACAAATTTTCAGCAGATTCATGATGTCTTAAGAGGGATCTGCCCAGTGTCCAAGATGATGTTTGAGACTGAGGCTTCTGATGAGTTGAGGATTGTGATGGGGAGAGGGAGGGTGAGCACGTGTCCAGTTAGGAGTTATTGTGGATGGAGGGAGGTTTGCAGGCAGCAGGGTGAGAAAGGGTGTTTATTTGTTTATTTGAGGGCCCCCCCACACAAGGCTGTTCAGAAGCCTAGCAGAGGCATTCCCGTGTGTTACAGCACACAAGGTCATCCACTGCACTCACAGCAATGCCATTTAACTTTGCCTTTCTCTTACCCAGGTGCCACCCCTAATGAAGGCCACAGCCTTGGAATCAGGATGAAGCTGGAGCCTGAGGGAGCCAGGCACACTCAGGAAAGGGCAAGTAGCTGACTTGCAGGGATTTGGCCCGCGTAACTCTGGATCACACTTTGGTTTCGGTTTACTTTATTGTAGCTGACCAAGAGGCTCCTCGGCACTCATGAGGCCCTCGGAGGCAGACTCATTTCAGGTGCAACGTGGATCCACGTCACCGATCATCCAAAAGATAAGTCGGGGGCCATGGCCTGGAGATGAGTGAATAGTGGGTTGGGAGTTCTTGGGGCAGATTTAAAAATGAGCAGAGGGAAAGGCAATCTTGTCCAAGGGCCTCTTAGGACAGCTAAAGGGAGAGGCTCTACTTTTGATGGCAGCTTTCAGGCGGGCAGTGCAGAACAGCTCCGGTGTGCGTCGTGTTGTCCGGTGTGCCGTGTTCCCTAGTGTGTCTTTGGGGTCCCTTTTGCCCTCTTCCCTCGAGGCCCCCACCACAAGCATGATGTGTCGTGTTTCACGTCCCCCTGTTTGTCACGTTCTGTGTCACGGGTGTCTGCAGGTATTTGTGCCGGAGCTGTTCTGCCCTGCTGCATGGCGTGCTTCAGTAGGACAAACCATGGGGAGTTGGAATTTGTGACGTGGGCTGTACTTGGGCTCTAGCTGCTCTTCCTAGATTGACATAAGGTGTTTGCAGCTTGTGAGTTACCCTGGTGGTGTTTGACATATGTTCTAGCTTTCTTTCAGGTGTAGCTGCATTCCAGGTGTCGCAGAGGGTCAGGGTTAGGAGGTGCCGGGCCTTCTTAGGAGCGCGGTGAGTAGCAGAGTGGTGGGGTTTTGGCCGATGCGGTGCCAAGGTCAGGCACTGATGTTTGGTTCTCTTTAATCTAGCTGTTTGAGAGACACCAGCCCGGTGCCAGCAGGACCTTCCCAGCTGACGAGGTGGCCTTTCTATGCACCTGAGACAGACTGGCATCCCCAGATGTCTGAGAGATAAGTAGAGGGCTGTGACCCACAGAGGGGATGAAGGCATGGTGCTGGTTTGGGAATTACTGGCAGGGGTTTTTGGGTCCGATTTGGAGGTGGGGGGTGTTCATGAAGTGGCCCCTTAGGCCCCATACAAGCCACGTCTCACTTTTGATCCCAGTGCTGAGGAGCGCAGGGCAGAGCAGTCCCGGTGTGTCTCGTGTCATGTGTCTGTTGTGCATTATGTGTTGTTTGTGTATGCAATGTCTTTTACCTTAGGGGGGCCTGTCATAAACCTTGGCATCCTTGTTAGCATCTGTGATCACTGCATTCCCTGGCCTGGCATCCAGGCCACAGAACTTTTGACTGGGGAGCTCAGACAGGCATCAGACTCTCTTCTCTCTTTGGAAGCATCCAGTCAGGTGTCTTGTCAGGTCTTGTTCTGAGCTGTACGGACAGCTGTGCCCCACCTGGATCCATTGTGGTGGAGTAGGACTTGTAAGAATGTGAGGGCAGGCAGAGGATTCTGAGCATAGGATTCCTAGGCATCGATCTTTGCTGTTCTTGGAATAAATCCTTCAGTTAGCATCTTCTTCCTCCAGGGTTCTCTGAGCCTCATCAGCTGACCGTCAGTTTGAACTCAGTCATCTCCTTTTGCATTCTCTCAGTCCTTGCAGCCATTTTCCTTGCCAAGAGATTTCTGTTCCTGTTGTGTCCCTGTTGTCTGTCCTGTCCTGCCTGTCCTGATTCACGGGTGTCAGCACACGTATGTGCCGGAGCTGCTCTGCCCTGCCGCACAGCCTGGTGCGATAGGAGAGGGCCCGGGGACTTGGAATGTGTAATGTGGGGTGTAGTTGGACTCTAGGTGGGATTTGTAGATGGACACAGGATATCTGGAGCTCCTCAGTTATCCTGCAACAGTTTGACTCTTGTCCTACCTTTTTTTTCAGATTGAGATGGATTGAATCGGTGCCAGAGGGCCCCATCCCGTTGAGGGGATTGCCCCGAGCAGGTGAGGCCCCATTTGTCTCTGCAGCAGAAGTGTGTATGGTGACTGTGTTACAGCACTGTTCTTTGTCTTTCTTTTTAGGAAGTCAATCTGGATACCAGCAGCCAAGGTGAGCAGTGGAGAGAAATGGTTCTTATTGCTCAGCTCTCAAGAACAACAATTTTTCAGCAGATGGATCATGTCGCAAGAGAGGTCTGCCCAGTGTCAAGGATGATGTTTGAGATTGAAGCTTCAGGTGAGTTGAGGGTTGTGCATGGGAGAGAGAGGGTGATCAGGTATCCATTTAGGAGTTCTTGGGAGGGGGTTTGCAGGCAGCAGGGTGAGAAAGGGTGTTTATTTGTTTATTTGAGGGCCCCCCCACACAAGGCTGTTCAGAAGCCTAGCAGAGGCATTCCCGTGTGTTACAGCACACAAGGTCATCCACTGCACTCACAGCAATGCCATTTAACTTTGCCTTTCTCTTACCCAGGTGCCACCCCTAATGAAGGCCACAGCCTTGGAATCAGGATGAAGCTGGAGCCTGAGGGAGCCAGGCACACTCAGGAAAGGGCAAGTAGCTGACTTGCAGGGATTTGGCCCGCGTAACTCTGGATCACACTTTGGTTTCGGTTTACTTTATTGTAGCTGACCAAGAGGCTCCTCGGCACTCATGAGGCCCTCGGAGGCAGACTCATTTCAGGTGCAACGTGGATCCACGTCACCGATCATCCAAAAGATAAGTCGGGGGCCATGGCCTGGAGATGAGTGAATAGTGGGTTGGGAGTTCTTGGGGCAGATTTAAAAATGAGCAGAGGGAAAGGCAATCTTGTCCAAGGGCCTCTTAGGACAGCTAAAGGGAGAGGCTCTACTTTTGATGGCAGCTTTCAGGCGGGCAGTGCAGAACAGCTCCGGTGTGCGTCGTGTTGTCCGGTGTGCCGTGTTCCCTAGTGTGTCTTTGGGGTCCCTTTTGCCCTCTTCCCTCGAGGCCCCCACCACAAGCATGATGTGTCGTGTTTCACGTCCCCCTGTTTGTCACGTTCTGTGTCACGGGTGTCTGCAGGTATTTGTGCCGGAGCTGTTCTGCCCTGCTGCATGGCGTGCTTCAGTAGGACAAACCATGGGGAGTTGGAATTTGTGACGTGGGCTGTACTTGGGCTCTAGCTGCTCTTCCTAGATTGACATAAGGTGTTTGCAGCTTGTGAGTTACCCTGGTGGTGTTTGACATATGTTCTAGCTTTCTTTCAGGTGTAGCTGCATTCCAGGTGTCGCAGAGGGTCAGGGTTAGGAGGTGCCGGGCCTTCTTAGGAGCGCGGTGAGTAGCAGAGTGGTGGGGTTTTGGCCGATGCGGTGCCAAGGTCAGGCACTGATGTTTGGTTCTCTTTAATCTAGCTGTTTGAGAGACACCAGCCCGGTGCCAGCAGGACCTTCCCAGCTGACGAGGTGGCCTTTCTATGCACCTGAGACAGACTGGCATCCCCAGATGTCTGAGAGATAAGTAGAGGGCTGTGACCCACAGAGGGGATGAAGGCATGGTGCTGGTTTGGGAATTACTGGCAGGGGTTTTTGGGTCCGATTTGGAGGTGGGGGGTGTTCATGAAGTGGCCCCTTAGGCCCCATACAAGCCACGTCTCACTTTTGATCCCAGTGCTGAGGAGCGCAGGGCAGAGCAGTCCCGGTGTGTCTCGTGTCATGTGTCTGTTGTGCATTATGTGTTGTTTGTGTATGCAATGTCTTTTACCTTAGGGGGGCCTGTCATAAACCTTGGCATCCTTGTTAGCATCTGTGATCACTGCATTCCCTGGCCTGGCATCCAGGCCACAGAACTTTTGACTGGGGAGCTCAGACAGGCATCAGACTCTCTTCTCTCTTTGGAAGCATCCAGTCAGGTGTCTTGTCAGGTCTTGTTCTGAGCTGTACGGACAGCTGTGCCCCACCTGGATCCATTGTGGTGGAGTAGGACTTGTAAGAATGTGAGGGCAGGCAGAGGATTCTGAGCATAGGATTCCTAGGCATCGATCTTTGCTGTTCTTGGAATAAATCCTTCAGTTAGCATCTTCTTCCTCCAGGGTTCTCTGAGCCTCATCAGCTGACCGTCAGTTTGAACTCAGTCATCTCCTTTTGCATTCTCTCAGTCCTTGCAGCCATTTTCCTTGCCAAGAGATTTCTGTTCCTGTTGTGTCCCTGTTGTCTGTCCTGTCCTGCCTGTCCTGATTCACGGGTGTCAGCACACGTATGTGCCGGAGCTGCTCTGCCCTGCCGCACAGCCTGGTGCGATAGGAGAGGGCCCGGGGACTTGGAATGTGTAATGTGGGGTGTAGTTGGACTCTAGGTGGGATTTGTAGATGGACACAGGATATCTGGAGCTCCTCAGTTATCCTGCAACAGTTTGACTCTTGTCCTACCTTTTTTTTCAGATTGAGATGGATTGAATCGGTGCCAGAGGGCCCCATCCCGTTGAGGGGATTGCCCCGAGCAGGTGAGGCCCCATTTGTCTCTGCAGCAGAAGTGTGTATGGTGACTGTGTTACAGCACTGTTCTTTGTCTTTCTTTTTAGGAAGTCAATCTGGATACCAGCAGCCAAGGTGAGCAGTGGAGAGAAATGGTTCTTATTGCTCAGCTCTCAAGAACAACAATTTTTCAGCAGATGGATCATGTCGCAAGAGAGGTCTGCCCAGTGTCAAGGATGATGTTTGAGATTGAAGCTTCAGGTGAGTTGAGGGTTGTGCATGGGAGAGAGAGGGTGATCAGGTATCCATTTAGGAGTTCTTGGGAGGGGGTTTGCAGGCAGCAGGGTGAGAAAGGGTGTTTATTTGTTTATTTGAGGGCCCCCCCACACAAGGCTGTTCAGAAGCCTAGCAGAGGCATTCCCGTGTGTTACAGCACACAAGGTCATCCACTGCACTCACAGCAATGCCATTTAACTTTGCCTTTCTCTTACCCAGGTGCCACCCCTAATGAAGGCCACAGCCTTGGAATCAGGATGAAGCTGGAGCCTGCGGGAGCCAGGCACACTCAGGAAAGGGCAAGTAGCTGACTTGCAGGGATTTGGCCCGCGTAACTCTGGATCACACTTTGGTTTCGGTTTACTTTATTGTAGCTGACCAAGAGGCTCCTCGGCACTCATGAGGCCCTCGGAGGCAGACTCATTTCAGGTGCAACGTGGATCCACGTCACCGATCATCCAAAAGATAAGTCGGGGGCCATGGCCTGGAGATGAGTGAATAGTGGGTTGGGAGTTCTTGGGGCAGATTTAAAAATGAGCAGAGGGAAAGGCAATCTTGTCCAAGGGCCTCTTAGGACAGCTAAAGGGAGAGGCTCTACTTTTGATGGCAGCTTTCAGGCGGGCAGTGCAGAACAGCTCCGGTGTGCGTCGTGTTGTCCGGTGTGCCGTGTTCCCTAGTGTGTCTTTGGGGTCCCTTTTGCCCTCTTCCCTCGAGGCCCCCACCACAAGCATGATGTGTCGTGTTTCACGTCCCCCTGTTTGTCACGTTCTGTGTCACGGGTGTCTGCAGGTGTTTGTGCCGGAGCTGTTCTGCCCTGCTGCATGGCGTGCTTCAGTAGGACAAACCATGGGGAGTTGGAATTTGTAATGTGGGGTGTACTTGGGCTCTAGATGGGATTTGTCGATGGACAAATGATTTCTGGAGCTCTTAAGTTATCCTTCAACTGTCTGCCTCCTTTCCTAACTTTTTTTTCAGATGCACCTCCTGAGATGACTACAGTAGTGCTGGAGGTTCCATCTTCTCAAAGGGTATAGGGTTCAAGAATTCATCTTGCAGAGAGTTATATCAAGTCCTGGCTTGTATTGTATGTACCTATCTTGACTTGTACACGTGTGTACTTACACAGCATGTAAGTGTGTCGCCTTATATGGTGTATGCTTACACCCTGTGTACACTTGCACTGTTTTCCTCAGCTTATATATTGTGTGTACTTACATTGTGCCATTTATGATCGGAGCTGCCCTGCCCTGGCACGTAGTCACAGTTAGGTAGAACATTTATCAAAATTTTACTGGTCATCTGTGTTCTATGGGATTTTGGGTACAAAATTTATCGGTCCCGAGCGGGGACAAGTCCTGGCTGTCAGATAGCCACTCATTGACCCTTCCTGTCATCTCACAGGTCCCCGAGCCTGCTGATTTCCCCAGAATCTACCATTTGACGTCAGGGAGCAGCAGCCAGAAGATGTGTTACAGCACTTTCTTCTGCGTCTCGAGTAAGGGATGCAGTGAGCGTGTAAATGGAAAGAGTGTGTGAGCGTGTGTGAGAGCATGTGACTGTGTCTGTGTCTGCTCGTCTCTGCATGTGTGAGCACATGCTGACTGGATTTAAGCTTGTGTGTGTGACTTGTGCTTTCCAGGTTTTGCAACTCATTGTTAAATTTAGAATAAAAAATCCCCAGCTGGGTTACATTGTATGTTCTGACATGGTATGTACCTATGTTGGCTTAAAACCCAGAAAAACAGACGAAGATAGGCAAGAAAAAACCCAGGAAAAAACCCCAAGATGGGTGAGAAAAAACCCAGAAAAATACCCCGATGCTGGGCAAGAAGAAACCTAGAGAAAAACCTGAAAATGGGCAAGAAAAAAAACCAGAAAAAAACAGGAAAAAACCCTGAAGGTGGGCAAGAAAAAACCCAGAAAAAAACCCAGAAGAAAATTCCAACAAGGGCAAGAAAAGACCCAGAAAACACCCAGAAAAAATCGCAACCAAAGTATAAATATAGAAATGTGTTTCAAATATATGCAGATAAATAATTTAACAATTCTTTATATAAAATATAAAATAACATAAATCAACACAATCCGTAATACTGCATATATCTTATTATAGTGTATTATAGGATATTGATATAAAATAGATTATTTATGTGTATCGTATCTTATTTATATAGTTTGTTATATATTACACCATATTGATATACTGTATGTTTTTTTAAGTAGTTTAAAATAAACGGGGATTTTGTTTTTTATTTGGCAAAAGCAAGTGTTTTAGTATAAAAATTATGAATACAAATAATATAAAGCTAGAAATCTAAGTATAGAAATAGACAATAAATAGCTAAAAGTTAATATAAAAATTAAAAATATGTACCATATCTACTGCTACAACTTACAGATTAATTCTTTTTTAACTTATTTTTTCTTATATTATGTGAATAGGATACATATTATATATTATTATATTCACATTTATGTTTATATTTAAGCATTATATTAGTCATGCAAGCTATAAATATAAAAACAGTTCAATATAGTTTAAAAGAATAGAGCTTTTTATTTCTTTAGTTAGGATGGGATTTTTATTTTAAACAATAAAAGCATGATAGAAATGTAATTTCAAACATAGAAATATACAATCGATATAGAAAGATATTTATCAAACCAGAAAATATAAGTAAATATAAATAATAGGAACAGACAGAATATGTTATATAAATTACATGCTACATCAATGTCCACTGTAAAGATGCATGTGAAATTTTATATTTCTATTTTTCTTATTTATATTATGTAAACATGGCTTTAAATCAAGGGGGCTTGTTTGGTTCTGGTCGGGTAAGAGGCAGGTTTTTGGCATTTATTTCAGAGCAGTTTTTGTTGGGGGTCGCCCCTGTTATTTTTTGCCGCCTTCTCTGCCCGCAGCCCTGAGGCGCGCTGCGCCCCTGGCTGGGGCGGGCGGCAGTGCTGCCGCTTTGTGGGCAGAGCGCGGTACTGCAGCTCTCAGCCGCCAGGCAGCCGAGAGCCCGCCATGTTGGGAGTGGCGAGTTGCGGATGTCACGGAGTTTTTCTTGACCTTCTCAAGATGGCGGCGACAAGGGCTGGGAAGTCGAGGACCCGGCTCGGTCTAATCGGCTGCCTGCATGGAACACCGACGCCAGGGCGGCCCCGACGGCTTTTCATGTGGCATTTTTAGTGTCTAAGACACGGACTATGTGGTCAGCAGCGCTGCGGGCGTCCGTATTTAGGCGGGTTGCTGACAGGCATCTGCCTAATCGCCTATCTCTTCCGAGGGTCCTCTTTCACTCGCCAGCTTGGGAAGGGCACGTCGTGAATGTCGCGGACTTTCTTTGACCTTCTCAGGATGGCGGCGAAATGGGCGGGGAAATCGCACACCCCTGTAAATCTGCCCCCCTGTGGCCACAGAGCGGGATCGCATCCCCCGAGCCAGCGCCCTGCCCCTCGCCGCTGAGTGCCGGGGGCGGGGCAAGGACGCCGCTGCCGAGCGAGGGAAGGGCGAGGGGCGGGAGCTTGCGGTGGTCGGGCCAGGGTCTGTAAATGGCGGGGACGGGGGAAGGACATTCGGGAGTGCAAAGGGACGCGATGGCCGAGAAGAATGGCCGCGGCGGGGGGGGCCCGGCGGGACCGGTTTCGGCGGGCGGCGGAGGTGCGGTCGTAGCGCTCCGGGGCAGCGGACGGGGGCAGGCGAGCGGCATCGGAACAGGGCGGCAGCCCCCGAGCCCGCGCCCGCCCCGCTCCAGGCTCTGGGAGCGACCGCGGGCCGGACAATCCCGGCGGGGCGGCCCCGGGCAGGCGGCGGAGCGGGGCCGTGGCGCTCCCCGCCCTCGCTGCCGACAGCTTTGGAAGGTCGGGCCGGGCGCCCGTCCCGTCCCGTCCCGCCGCGTCCCGGTCTCTGTAAACTCCTCTCTGCCTTTGCAGGTCTGTGCTGGACAGTGGGAGAAAGGTCCGTGCTGGTTGCTGTGTCCTCGGTGAGCAGAGAGCTCTGACCTTGGCCGCATGGGCTGCTGAGTGCTGGAACAATGGGGATGCGCTTTTATTTATTTAGTGACCTTTACAGATTTATTCCCCTGTTTCAGGTGAGCGTGCATCATTGCCGGTTTGGGATTGAGTGAAATGCGCTGAGGAACCCAGTTCTGGGGAGGGAGGGAAATCCTCTCTTAACATTTACCAAAATCTTTTGTCAACTCATCACGGCAGGACAGCGTGAAGACTGAAAATGTAAGAAGATGTGGAGGGAAACAGAGAATCTGACAGTAGCATCGAACGTACAAGTGCACGAATTTTGCTTTTTTGCTTGGATTTAAACTCCGAAGTTGTAAGGAATTTGGGAATGAGAAGGGACCTTTCAGAAGAAGAAGGAGTTGTTGTTACAGTCCTGGCAAAAGCCTTTGTTCTAGCTAATAAAAGAAGTTAGTGAAGAAAAAAAAACACTTTTTTTTCTTTTTGTTTTTTAAACTATTATATTAATTGGTCGTATATGGTGTGTTGTTCTATTTCTTGCTGTTATTAACTCTGTGTAGATTGTTTTTTGAGTGAAGCTGACTTTGGATGGGTTGGTTTGTATTTGAGGTAGGAGTAATTTCAATAGGTTTCTTTCATAGACTTCTGATAGGTATTACTGCGATTTTGGTTTTGTTTACTGTATGTATAAACCTAGAGCTTTGGTAGGGCCAGCTGGGCTGCTGGAGTTTTGGGTGTGAATTTATTAGAGGGCTTTTGTTAAATGCAGTTTTTAATTTTTGAAATGTTTTTCAATGTAGTGGTTTTAAGGTGGTTTTTAAGAACTCGTTGTATTGTTTTATGTTGTTTGTAGTTGGTGTATGATAAGGGATGTGGTGTGACTTTTTGGACGCTATGGTTTTGGTGTTCCTAAGTTCTGATTTCTTTCTGGTTTGATAGTTTTTTTTATTTATATTTTTTGGGACAGGGGCATTTATATGGTGGGGTGTTATAGGCAATATTTTTTTAATTTAGTTCGTGGTATTTTTTAGTATTTTAATAATTTAGATTTTTTATTTTCATGGTTTTAATATTTTTTTAATTTTGTCAAATAGCTTTTATAGATTATATGTTATTATTTGTGCATAAAGGTAGAGGTTTTTTTTTAGTAATGTTTAGGGTCAGTTGTACAGTTTTGAGTGTAGTGAGTTGCTTTGCTTGAATTTTTACTGGGCGTTTTTATTAGCAGCTGTGTCATTTTCAAGGTGTATTTGGGTGTTTGAGATATTGGTGTAGGAGGCAGTTTATGATGAGAATGTGCGGAGGTTTAGGGCTACTTTCAAATCCCACTATCAGTTATTTACAGTTTGGTTTATTTCAGTTTTTATTGGGGTTCAATGTTGTGGGATGTTTGTTCTGTTAGTAATAGAAATAGGTTTTATTTTGCTGTGCTGCGATGGGATGAGCTTGTGCTGCGTACTGCTGCTGACAAAGGTACAGTATTTTTATGGCTCTGATGTGACAGGTTAATGAATTTATATGGTCTAATATATAGATGAAAATAGAAATAAATATAAATTTAAAAATAAATATAACATTACAGTGGTAAAGAAATCTAGCAATCAAATAGATAAATACGTAAAACTAATTGATATATACTATGTTACAATTATATACCATATATTATATAATCTATTATATATATAAACAAAGATATATATATATAGAATGTAAATATAAAAATGTTAAAATAAATTGGAGATTTTTTGGGGTTTTTTTAGGTTATAGGCTGTTTTTTTTTTATAAATAATATAAATAGAAATAATATAAAAGTAGAAATCCAGATATCGGTATATAAATTACATATTTATATATCTATAAACATTTAATATGAATAAATATAAGTAAAAGAAATACATATTATAAAAATAATAGATCTATTATTTTTTTATTAAAAGGTATTCTCTCTAATCTATCACATCTATAAGTATAATAAATTAAATTTGTAGATGTGAATAGAATTTTAACTAATGTTTAAATAAAGGGGTGTCCTTGGTTTTTATTTGGTTATAGGCAGGAGTTTCATTTTAAATAATATAAGTATTATAAAAATGTGAATCTTTATATTCATAGTTCAGCAATTTGAAATATATAATAATTATATAAAGAGAATCTTAACTAAAATATAAATATAAGTAAGTAAAATGCAGATTTGTAATATAGAATATAAATAACATTATATGGCAATATAAATTATAAATGGGAATAAAAATATAAAAATATGTAAATATATTTTAAAGGAAAGGGAATTTTTTGGCTTTCATTTCAGTAGAGGCAGGGGTTTTATTTTAAATAACATAAGTGTTACAGAAGTACAAATCTTGACACAGGAATATATAATCAATATATCAAAATATGTATAAAATATATAAATAAGTGCTTGGAGTAGATGTAATATAGAATATAAATTTATTTATAAATTGACATTGATAAAGATAAACGTATAAGTAAGCAATATACATTAGTATACATTGTAAATACAAATGTGAATATAAATATGAAAACATAAGGATATAGATTTAAATATCTTTTAAAAGAAAGGGTTGGGGTTTTTTTTGGTTCTTACTGGGTTAGAGGCAGGGTTTTTATTATAAATAATATGAATATGGATATTACTGTTATAAATATACATAGAAATATCAAATATATCAATATTGAGAAATATATATCTTGATTATTTAAGTAAATATAAATATCAGGAAGAGATGTAATGGAGAATACAAATAAGAGTATACATTAGTATACATTTTAAATGTACAAGTGAATATGAGCCTGAAAAAAAGATTATTAAAAAAAAATCCTGTCTCAAATTAAAGCCAAAAAGAACCCCTTTTTTTAAACTGAATTTCAATATTTTTCAAAATTCAAAGTGTTACAGAAGTAAAAATCCTAACACAAATAAATAATAAATATATGAAGATATTAATAAAAATATATAAATAAATATAAGGAATACTAACAGATGTAAAATAGAAAATAAATTTATAAAGTAATCGGACATTAAAAATGAAAAGTTAAACATTATACACACCAATATACATTGTGAATATAAATTTGGATATAAATATAATAAACATAATTTTTAAAAAAATTAAATACACATAAATTTAAGGGGTTCTTTTTGGCTTTTATATGGGTAGAGGCAGAGTAATTTTTTTAAAGAAAGTAAGTATATATTTTTGTTAGCATTTTTACTTTTGTAACACTTACAACGTAAAAATATGTATAAAAATAAATCAATACATTTAGGTATTAGGGATAGATGTAATATAGAATATAAATTTATTTATAAATAAAATGTATAAATAGACAGTATACATCAATATACATTGTAAATAAAAAGGTGAGTATTATTATGAAAAATATTCGTAAAAATATTTAAATATTTCTTAAAAGAACTTACTCGGTTTTGGTTTTTGTTTTCTTTTTTATCCTATGAGGTTAGAGGCAGGAGGGTTTTTTTTCTTCTTCCTGGTTGTTTTGCGGCATTTATTTCAGAGGAGTTTTTGGCGTGGGTCGGCCCTGTTTTTTTGCCGCGTTCCCTGCCTTCACCTTGTTTGAGAGTCCCAAGCACCTCCAGCAATATGCCACCAGGAACTTGGGCTGCTGACTTTTGCTTACCTGGGGAAAGGGTCAGCAGTTGTGTTCAGGAGCCTGGGGAAAGGTGTGGCCAGCTGTCTGCTGAAATTTCACCTTGCACAGGATGCCTCCCAAACCTAAGCTGCCGCCACCGCAAAGTCCGGCTGGTTTGAGGGTCCCAAATGGCTCCAGCAATCTTCCATCAGGAATCTGGGCTGCTGAGTTTTCTTCTACTGGGGAAGGGCTGGCAGTGGTGCTAAGGAGGCCATGAAGCGGCTGGCTGCCTGCTCAAATTCTGTATTGCGAAATGTGCCTCCCACACCCCAGCTGGCACAAGCGGCAACTCCAGGTGCTTTTGCCTCGGCACCTCTCTCCAGGCATCTGCCATCAGGAATCTGACAAGCTGAGTTACGCTTTGCTGTGTAATGGGCAGCATTGGTGTCCAGGGCCCATACTGACCTGCTTTGTGCTGAATTTCTGCATTGCACAGGACGCCTCCGAGACCCAAACTGCCACCTCAGCTGAGTCGAGCTTCTTTGAGAGTCCCAAGCGCCACCAGCAATGTGCAACAAGGAACCCGGGGGGCTGAGTTTTGCTTACCTGTGGAAAGTGTCAGCATTAGTGTTCAGAAGCCTGGGGACTGGAGGGGCCGGCTTTCTGCTGGAATTTAACATTGCGCAGGATGCCTCCCAGACCCAAGCTGCCACCTCACCTGACTCAAGCTCATTTGAGAGTTCCAAGCGCCTTGAGCAATCTGCCACCAGGAACTTGGGCTGCTGACTTTTGCTTACGTGGGGAAAGGGTACGCCCTAATGATCAGGGGCCTGTGGTCTGGAGTGGACGGCCGTCTGCATGCTGAAGTCCAGGATGCCTCTCAGACCCAAGCTGCCACCACCTCAAAGTCAGGCTGGTTTGAGGATCCGAAATGGCTTCACCAATCGGCCATCAGGAACCTGAGCTGGTGAGTTACACTTCCCTGTCTCAAGGGCGGCATTTGTGTACAGGGCCCAGGGGCCCTTAGTGGCCGACTGCCTTCTGAAATTCCGCATTGCGCAAGATGCCTCCCAGACCCAAGTTGCCACCTCAGCCGAGTCGAGCTCGTTTGAGAGTCCCAAGCGCCACCACCAATCTGCAATAAGGAACCTGGGGGGCTGTGTTTTGGTTACCTGGGCAAAGGGTCAGCATGTGTCTTCAGGAGCCTGGGGACAGGAGTGGCCGGCTGCCTGCTAAAATTTCACATTGCGCAGGATGCCTCCGAGACCCAAGCTGCCACCTCAGCCGAGTTGAGCTCGTTTGAGAGTCCCAAGCGCCTGCACCAATCTGCAACAAGGAACCTGGGGGGCTGAGTTTTGCTTACCTGTGGAAAGGGTCAGCATTAGTGTTCAGGAGCCTGGGGACAGGAGTGGCCGGCTGTCTGCTGAAATCTAACATTGCACTGGATGCCTGCTGGACCCAAGCTGCCACCACCGCAGAGCCAGGCTGGTTTGAAGGTTTCAACTGGCCCCAGAAATCTGCCATCAAGAACCTGAGCAGGTGAGTTACACTTCCCTGTGTCCAGGGCAGCACTGTTTTTCAGGGCCCAGGGGCCCTTAGTGGCCGACTGCCTTCTGAAATTCCGCATTGCGCAGGATGCCTCCCAGACCCAAGTTGCCACCTCAGCCGAGTCGAGCTCGTTTGAGAGTCCCAAGCGCCACCACCAATCTGCAATAAGGAACCTGGGGGGCTGTGTTTTGCTTACCTGGGCAAAGGGTCAGCATGTGTCTTCAGGAGCCTGGGGAGAGGAGTGGCCGGCTGCCTGCTAAAATTTCACATTGCGCAGGATGCCTCCCAGACCCAAGCTGCCACCTAAGCGGAGTCGAGCTCATTTGAGAGTTCCAAGCGCCTTGAGCAATCTGCCACCAGGAACCTGGGGGCTGAGTTTTGGTTACCTGGGCAAAGGGTCAGCATGTGTCTTCAGGAGCCTGGGGACAGGTGTGGCCGGCTGTCTGTTGAAATTTCACATTGCGCAGGATGCCTCCCAGACCCAAGGTGCCACCACCGAAAAGGAAGGCTGGTTTGAGGGTCCCAAATGGCTCCAGCAATCTGACATCAGGAACTGGAGCTGGTGAGTTACACTTCCCTGTGTAAAGGGCAGTATTGGTATACAGGGCCCGGGGGCCCTTAGTGGCCGGCTGCCTTCTGAAATTCCGCATTGCGCAGGATGCCTCCCAGACCCAGGCTGCCACCTCACCTGAGTCGAACTATTTTGAGAGTCGCAAGCTCCTCCAGCAATATGCCACCAGGAACTTGGGATGCTGGCTTTTGCTTTCCTGGGGAAAGGGTCAGCAGTAGTGTTCTGGAGCCTGGGGACCGGAGCAGCTGGCTGTCTGCTGAAATTCTGCATTGTGCAGGATGCCTCCCAGACCCAAGCTGTCACCACCGCAGAGTCAGGCTGCTTTGAGGGTCCCAAATGGCTCCAGCAATCTTCCATCAGGAACCTGGGCGTCTGAGTTTTCTTCTTCTTGGAAAGGGTTGGCATTGGTGTTAAGGAGTCCTCAGCTGAAGCGGCTGGCTGTCTGCGCAAATTCTGCATTGCCAAATGTGCCTCCCAGACTCAAGCTGGCCCCAGTGGTAACTGCAGGTGCTTTTGCCTCGGCACCTATCTCCTGCCATCTGCCATCAGGAACCTGGAAGATGAGTTACACTTCCTTGTGCAATGGGCGGCATTTGTGTCCAGTGCCCAGGGGCCCGTAGCGGCCTACTGTCTGCTGAATTTCCGCATTGCGCAGGATGCCTCCCAGACCGAAGCTGCCACCTCAGCCGAGTCGAGTTTGTTTGAGAGTCCCAAACGCCTCCACCAATCTGCAACAAGGAACCTGGGGGCCTGAGTTTTGCTTAGCTGGGGCAAGGGTCATCATTACTTTTAAAGAGCCTGTGGGCTGGCGTGGCTGTCTGTGTGCCTTCTGAAATACCGCATTGCACCGGATGCCTCCCAGACATAAGCTGCCACCTCAGCCAAGTCGAGCTCATTTGAGAGTCCCTAGCACCACCAGCAATCTGCAACAAGGAACCTGGGCGTCTGAGTTTTGCTTACCTGGGGGAAAGGGTCAGCATTAGTTTTCAGGAGCCTGGGGATGGGAGTGGGTGGCTGCCTGCTGAAATTTAACATGGTGCAGGATGCCTCCCAGACCCAAGCTGCCACCACCGCAAAGTCAGGCTGGTTTAAGGATCCCCAATGGCCCCAGCAATCTGCCATCAGGAACGTGAGCTGGTGAGTTACACTTCCCTGTGTAAAGTGCGGCATTGGTTTTTAGGGCCCAGGGGCCCTTAGTGACCGGCTCTGCTGAAATTCTGTATTGTCCAGGAAGCCTCCCAGTCCCAAGCTGCCACCTCACCTGAGTCGAGCTTGTTTGAGAGTCCCAAGCTCCATCACCAATCTGCAACAAGGACCCTGGGGGGTGAGTTGTGCTGACCTGGGGAAAGGGTCAGCAGTAGTGTTTAGGAGCCTGTGGACCGGTGTGGCCAGCTGTCTGCTGAAATTTAACATTGCGCAGGATGCCTCCCAGACCCAAGCTGCCACCTAAGCAGAGTCGAACTCATTTGAGAGTCCCAAGCGCCTCCACCAATCTGAAATAAGGAACCTGGGGGGCTGTGTTTTGCTTACCTGGGCAAAGGGTCAGCATGTGTCTTCGGGAGGCTGGGGACAGGAGTGGCTGGCTGTCTGCTGAAATTTCACATTGCGCAGGATGCCTTCTCAACCCAAGCTGCCACCACCACAAAGTCCGGCTGGTTTGAGGGTCCCAAATGGATCCAGCAGTCTTCCATCAGGAACCTGGGCGTCTGAGTTTTCTTTTTCTTGGAAAGGGCTGGCATTGGTGTTAAGGAGTCCTCAGCTGAAGCGGCTGGCTGTCTGCTCAAATTCTGCATTGCCAAATGTGCCTCCCAGACTCAAGCTGGCCCCAGTGGTAACTGCAGGTGCTTTTGCCTCGGCACCTGTCTCCTGCCATCTGCCATCAGGAACCTGGAAGATGAGTTACACTTCCTTGTGCAATGGGCGGCATTTGTGTCCAGTGCCCAGGGGCCCGTAGCGGCCGGCTGTCTGCTGAAATTCCGCATTGCGCAGGATGCCTCCCAGACCGAAGCTGCCACCTCAGCCGAGTCGAGTTTGTTTGAGAGTCCCAAACGCCTCCACCAATCTGCAACAAGGAACCTGGGGGCCTGAGTTTTGCTTAGCTGGGGCAAGGGTCATCATTACTTTTAAAGAGCCTGTGGGCTGAAGTGGCTGTCTGTGTGCCTTCTAAAATACCGCATTGCACAGGATGCCTCCCAGACGTAAGCTGCCACCTCAGCCAAGTCGAGCTCATTTGAGAGTCCCTAGCACCACCAGCAATCTGCAACAAGGAACCTGGGCGTCTGAGTTTTGCTTACCTGGGGGAAAGGGTCAGCATTAGTGTTCAGGAGCCTGGGGACGGGAGTGGGCGGTTGCCTGGGGAAATTTAACATGGTGCAGGAAGCCTCCCAGACCCAAGCTGCCACCACCGCAAAGTCAGGCTGGTTTAAGGATCCCCAATGGCCCCAGCAATCTGCCATCAGGAACCTGAGCTGGTGAGTTACACTTCCCTGTGTAAAGGGCGGCATTGGTTTTTAGGGCCCAGGGGCCCTTAGTGACGGGCTGTCTGCTGAAATTCTGCATTGTCCAGGAAGCCTCCCAGTCCCAAGCTGCCACCTCACCTGAGTCGAGCTTGTTTGAGAGTCCCAAGCTCCTTCACCAATCTGCAACAAGGAACCTGGGGGGTGAGTTGTGCTGACCTGGGGAAAGGGTCAGCAGTAGTGTTAAGGAGCCTGTGGACCGGTGTGGCCAGCTGTCTGCTGAAATTTCACATTGTGCAGGATTCCTCCCAGGCCCAAGCTGCCGTCACCGCAAGGTCAGGCTGGTTTGAGGGTCCCAAATGGCTCCAGCAATCTGACATCAGGAACCTGAGCTGGAGAGTTACACTTCCCTGTCTAAAGAGCGGCTTTGGTTTTCAGGGCCCAGGAACCTTAGTGGCTGACTGCCTTGTGAAATTGCACCTTGCGCAGGATGCCTCCAAGACCCAAGCTGCTACCTCAGCCGAGTCGAACTCGTTTGAGAGTCAAAAGCGGCTCCAGCAATCTGGAACCAGGAACCTGGGGGGTGAGTTTTGCTGACCTGGGTAAAGGGTCAGCAGTAGTGTTAAGGAGCCTGTGGACCGGTGTGGCCAGCTGTCTGCTGAAATTTCACATTGCGCAGGATGCCTCCCAGACCCAAGCTGCCACCACCGCAAAGTCAGGCTGGTTTGAGGGTCTCAAATGGCTCCACCAATCTGACATCAGGAACCTGAGCTGGTGAGTTACACTTCCCTGTCTTAAGGGCGGCTTTGGTTTTCAGGGCCCAGGGGTCCTTAGTGGCCGACTGCTTTCTGAAATTCCGCATTGCGCAGGATGCCTCCCAGACCCAAGCTGCCACCTCAGCCGAGTCGAGCTGGTTTGAGAGTCCCAAGCGCCTCCACCAATCTGCCACCAGGAACTTGGGGGTTGAGTTTTGCTCACCTGGGTAAAGGGTCAGCAGTAGTGTTAAGGAGCCTGTGGACCGGTGTGGCCAGCTGTCTGCTGAAATTTCACATTGTGCAGGATTCCTCCCGGGCCCAAGCTGCCATCACCGCAAGGTCAGGCTGGTTTGAGGGTCCCAAATGGCTCCAGCAATCTGACATCAGGAACCTGAGCTGGAGAGTTACACTTCCCTGTCTAAAGAGCGGCTTTGGTTTTCAGGGCCCAGGGGCCTTAGTGGCTGACTGCCTTGTGAAATTGCACCTTGCGCAGGATGCCTCCAAGACCCAAGCTGCTACCTCAGCCGAGTCGAACTCGTTTGAGAGTCAAAAGCTGCTCCAGCAATCTGGAACCAGGAACCTGGGGGGTGAGTTTTGCTGACCTGGGTAAAGGGTCAGCAGTAGTGTTAAGGAGCCTGTGGACCGGTGTGGCCAGCTGTCTGCTGAAATTTCACATTGCGCAGGATGCCTCCCAGACCCAAGCTGCCACCACCGCAAAGTCAGGCTGGTTTGAGGGTCTCAAATGGCTCCACCAATCTGACATCAGGAACCTGAGCTGGTGAGTTACACTTCCCTATCTAAAGGGCGGCTTTGGTTTTCAGGGCCCAGGGGTCCTTAGTGGCCGACTGCTTTCTGAAATTCCGCATTGCGCAGGATGCCTCCCAGACCCAAGCTGCCACCTCAGCCGAGTCGAGCTCGTTTGAGAGTCCCAAGCGCCTCCACCAATCTGCCACCAGGAACTTGGGGGTTGAGTTTTGCTCACCTGGGTAAAGGGTCAGCATGTGTCTTCAGGAGGCTGGGGACAGGAGTGGCCGGATGTCTGCTGAAATTTCACATTGCACAGGATGCCTCCCAGACCCAAGCTGCCACCACCTAAAAGTCAGGCTGGTTTGAGGGTCCCAAATGGCTCCACCAATCTGACATCTGGAACCGGAGCTGGTGAGTTCCACTTCCCTGTGTAAAGGGCATTATTGGTATACAGGGCCCAGGGGCCTTTAGTGGCCGGTTGCATTCTGAAATTCTGCAATGCGCAGGATCCCTCCCAGACCCAGGCTGCCACCTCACCTGAGTCGAACTTGTTTGAGACTCCCAAGCTCCTATAGCAATATGCCATCAGGAACCTGGGCTGCTGAGTTTTCTTCTTCTGGGAAAGGGCTGGCAGTGGTGTTCCGGAGGTCTTGCCTGGAGTGGCTGTCTGCCTGCTGAAATTCCGCATTGCGCAGGATGCCTGCCGGACCAAGGTGCCTCCACCGCAGAGTCAGGCTGGTTTGAGGGTCCCAAATGGCCCCAGAAATCTGCCATCAAGAACCTGAGCTGGTGAGTTACACTTCCCTGTGTAAAGGGCAGCATCTTTTTTCAGGGCCCAGGGGCCATTAGTGACCTGCTGTGTGCTGAATTTCTGCATTACGCAGGATGCCACCCTGACCCAAGCTGCCACCGCTGCAGAGTGAGGAGGCTTTGAGGCTCCCAAATGGCTTCAGCAATCTCCCATCAGCAACTTGGGGTGCTGAGTTTTCTTCTTCTGGGACAGGGCTGGCATTTGTGTTCAGGAGGCCCTGACTAGATTGGCTGGCTGCCTGCTGATATTTCTGCTTTGCCAAACGTGCCTCCCAGACCGAAGCCGGCACCAGTTCCAGCTCCAGCTGCTTTGTCCTCGGCACGTGTCTCCTGCCATCTGCCATCAGGAACCCGGGTGGTTGGGTTACATTTCCCTGCGTAATGGGCGGCATTTTTGTCCAGTGCCCAGGGGCCCTTAGCGGCCGGCCGCCTGGTGAAATTCCGCATTGGGCAGGATGCCTCCCGCACCCCAGCTGCCACCACCACAAAGTCAAGCTGGTTTGGGAGTCTCAAGTGGCTCCAGCAATCTTCCTTCAGGAACCTGAGCTGCTGAGTTACACTTCCCTGTGTAATGGGCAGCATTGGTGTCCCGGGCCCTTAGTGGCCTGCTGTGTCCTGAAATTCTGCATTGGTCTGGATGCGTCCCAGCCCCAAGCTGCCACCTGTGCCTAGTTGATCTTTTTGAGAGTCCCAAGCGCCTCGAACAATATGCCACCAGGAACTTGGGTGGCTGAGTTTTCCTTATCTGGGAAAAGGGACAGGACTAATTTTAAGGATCCCGTGGCCCGGAGCGGCCGGCTGTCCGCCTGCTGAAGTTCTGCATTGCTCAGGATGCCTCCCCGACCAAAGCTGCCACCTCACTCGCGTCGAGCTCATTTGAGAGTCCCAAGTGCCTCCACTAATCTGCAACAAGGAACCTGGGGGGCTGAGTTTTGCTTACCTGGGAAAAGGGACAGCACTAGTGTTTAGGAGCCTCTGGTCCAGAGGGGCTGGCTGTCTGCCATCTGAAATTCTGCATCGCACAGTATGCCTCCCAGACCCTAGCTGCCTGCACCGCAAAGTCAGGCTGGTTTGAAGGTTCAGAATGTCCCCAGCAATCTTCCATGAAGAACCCGAGCTGGTGAGTTACACTTACCTGGGGTAACGGGTGGCATTTGTGTCCAGGGCGCAGGGGCCCTTTGTGGACGGCTGTCTGGTGAAATTCTGTATTGCACAGGATCCCTCCCGGACCCAAGCTGCCACCGCCGCCTAGTCAGGCTGGTTTGAGGGTCCCAAATAGCTCCAGCAATATTCCATCAGGAACCTGGGCTGCTGAGTTTTCTTCTTCTGGGACAGGGCTGGCGTTGTTCAGGAGGCCTTGCCTCGAGCGGCTGACTGCCTGCTGAAATTCTGCATTGCCAAATGTGCCTCCCAGACCCAAGCCGGCACCAGTTCCAAGTCCAGCTCCTTTTCCCTCGGCACGTGTCTCCTGCCATCTGCCATCAGGAACCCGGGTGGCTGAGTAACGCTTCCCTGAGAAATGGGCTGGCGTTCCTGTTCAGGGGCCGGGGGCCCTTAGTGGACGGCTAGCTCCCGAAATTCCGCATTGCGCAGGATGCCTCCCAGATACAAGTTGCCATAGGTGCCGAGTCGAGACGGTTTGAGACTCCCAAGCGCCTCCAGCAATTTGAAATCAGGAACCCGGGTTGCTCGGTTTTCTTTACCTGGGAAAAGGGTATGTATTAGTGTTCAGGGGCGTTTGGCCCGGAGTGGCCGGCTGTTTGCCTTCTGAACTTCTGCATTTCCCAATCTGCCTCCCAGACCCAGTTGGCCCCTGTCCCAATACTAGCTGCTTTGGCCTCGGCACGTGTCTCCTATCTCCCATCAGGAACCTGGCAGCTGAGTCACGCTTACCTGAGAAAAGGGCTGGTGTTCACATTCAGGGCCCAGGGGCCCTTCGTGACCATCAGCCGGCTAAAATTCTGCATTGCGCAGGATGGCTCCCAGACCCAAGCTGCCACCACCGTACAGTCAGTCTCGTTTGAGGGTCCCAAATGGCTCCAGCAATATTCCATCAGGAACCTGGGATGCTGAGTTGTCTTCTTCTGGGAAAGGGCCGGCATTGGTGTTCAGGAGGCCTTGCCCGGAGTTGCTGGCTGCCTGCTGAAATTTCTGTATTGCCAAATATGCCTCTTCGAGCCAAGGTGGCACGAGTTCCAACTCCAGCTGCTTTTTCTTCAGCACGCGTCTCCTGCCGTCTGCCATCAGGAACCTCGGCCGGTGAGTTACACTTCCCTGTGTAAAGGGCTGCCTATTGTGTTCAGGTCCTAGGGGCCGTCCGCCTACTCACCTTTTGCCTTGCGCAGGTGCCCCCTAGACCTCAGGTGGAATCAGTTCCAACTCTAGCTGGTTTCACAGCGCTAAGTGGCTTCTGTAATCTGCCATCTGGAACGTGATCCGGTGAGTGTGGATTGATAGGGGAAAAGGCCGGTCTCCGTGTTGAGGGGCCTGTTGTCCGGAGAGGCCCATCGCCTGCTGAACTTCTGCATTGCAGAGGTTGCCTCCCGGACTCTAGCTGCCACCACTGCAAAGTCAGGCTACTTTGACAGCGCCCAGCGTCTCCCGGAGTCTGCCATCAGGACCCTGCGCCGTTGAGCGTTGTTTCCCAGGGCAACGGGTCAGCATTTTTTTTCAGGCGCCTCAGGCCCAGCGTGTTCCGCTGCCTGTTGAAATTCCCTATTGCACAGGATGCTTCCAGGTCGTAAGCTGGCACAACTTGCAGGTCAGGCTGGTTTGAGCGTCTTAAGGCGCTCCTGCAATCTGCCATCAGGAACGTAGTCTGTTGCATTTTCTTTCCAGGGAAAAGACCTTGCTTTGGTGTTTGGGTGCCCGCGGCCTGGAGCGGCTGTTTGGCTCCTAAAATTCTGCATTGCACCAGATGCCTTGCAGACCCAAGCCGGCAGTAGTGAACACTCAGGCTGCATTAACAATAACTGGTGCCTCCTGCAAAGGGACACCAGGAACCCGGAACGGTTAGTTTTGTTTACCTAGGAAACGGGGTGGCATTTTTGGTAAGGACTCAGCCGCCACGAGTGCCCAGCCGGCTCCTCATATTTCGCATGGCACAGGATGCCTCTCAAGCCCACCCCAGCACCTCTGCAAAATCAGGCCGCGTAGTCAGTCCCAAGCGCCTCCTCTGAACCAACCCGGGCAGGTGAGTTTCGTTTGCCAGGGGAAAGGGCCGGTGTTTGCGTTCACGGGCCTGTAGCCCGGAGCGGTGCGGTGTCTGCTGAAATTCTATTTTGTGAAGCATGCCTTCCAGATTCCAGCTGGCACCAGGGACACCTCAAGGTACTTTGGTAGTGCCAAGTGCCTCATGCAAATTGCCATCTCGAACCTGAGTTAGTTAGCTGTCATTGCTAGGGAAAAGGGCCAGCACCCGTGTTCAGAGGTCTACGGACCAGAGGGGCCGGCCGCTTGCTGAAAAACGTGCCTCGCGCCAGACGTCTCACAGACACAAGCCGTCACCACCCCAAAGTCAGGTGGCTTTGTGAGTCTTAAATGCCTCCTGCAAACCTTCCCCAGCTGTCCCTCATTGTTAAGGGTTTTGATTGACAGAAAAAAATCTGTTTTTTCATTGCTTGAGGGATTTAAATTGAGGAGAACCCTTCGTTTCACAATATTTTTGGAGAACGAATTATAGGGTAGAATCAGTTTATTTGTCATGTTATCAGTTTCAGTGGACCTAACTGCCCCGCTGTCTAATTTTTATGGGTTCACTTGAAGAAAGCTGTGTCTTTTTCAGCATTTTTAGGATTTAAGTATTCATTTCTGGCCACTTTTTTTCCGTGCCTTTGGAACAGGTATCTTAGAGAAGAGCAAGCCCGGCGTGTACTTAACACATAAGCCACCCAGGAGGTTTTTTTTCCTCATTTTTATTTCTAATGCAGTTAGGCCTAATTAGGAGTCCCAATGAGACTTAGACTATTTACGTCATTATCATTCTTCTCCACCCTACTTTGTCCTACATGATGTTCTACTTAGCAATTACCAAAGACTAATTATGTAAGGCAGCAGCATATCACCCAATGTATCTATCTATGTAACCTTAAGAAAAAGTTTAATGTCTTACCAGTTTTCTGTTCTTCTGCTGCCAGTAGTCACTGTGAAAATGGAAAGCACTATTTTTTCTATGAAGAGCTTTCTTCTTTAACAAGCCTTTTGCTCCTCTTGAATCTGAGTCAGAGGAGCTAAACTGCTGCAGCTCTTCTGAGGGCTTTTATACCCGGTGGGATTAGTCCCCTCCCTTTTCCAGGGCATCATGGGAACGAGAGGCGGGCACTATCAGGGGTATATTAACCCCAGCCTTGGTTGGGGGCCTTCATTCCCTCCCTGGGAACTGCTGGGGTAAGAGCTCTCCTCTCATTTCAGTGAAGAGTCTCTTTTAGCTTATCTCAGCTCATTTTCAGCAGGTGTTTCTGGGCATCTAAAGTAACAGAGGCTTGGGAAATACAGTGAAGAAAATGCCATGGAATACAGGGAGTATTTAGGTTTGTGGTTTTGAGTTTCGTGTTTTGGGGGGGTAAAGTACGTTTGTAGTTTCTGGTTTTGTTCTTGTGTTTGGTTTTTTTTTTTTTTTTTCTTCCATTGTTTTTAGTAGGAGGGTAGCTTTCACAGATTCCAGGGTGTGTCAACTCCAGTACATTTTTCAGCAGATTAATCATGTCATAAGAGGGATCGTCCCTGTGTCCAAGAAGATGCGTGCGATTGGGGCTTCAGGGGATTTGAGAATTGAGAGTAGGTGAAGTGAGGGTGAGTAGGTATCCAGTTGGGAGTTCTTGGGGGGGGGTGTTTGTAGGCAGCAGGGTGTGAAAGGGTGTTTATTTCAGGGCTCCCCCACCCAAGGTTTTCAGAAGCATAGCAGCGGCATTTTCCTGTCTTTCTCACACAAGGTCATCCACTGCAGTCACAGGAATGCCATTCAACATTCCCTTTGTTTAACCCAGTTGCCATTCTCAATAAAGGCCGCAGCCTTGGAGTCAGGATGAAGCTGGAGCCTCAGGGAGCCAGGCCCACTCAGGAGAGGGCAAGTAGCTGCCTTGCTGGGATTTGGCCCACATAACTCTGGACTCGCACTTTGCTTTTGGTTTTCTTTATTGTAGCTGACCGAGAGGCACGCAGGCCCTTACGAGGCCCTCGGAGGCAGACTTATTTCAGGTGCAACATGGATTCCCATCACCCATGATTGAAAAGATAAGTCGGGGGCCACTGCCTGGAGATGGGAGAGTAGCAGATTTGGAGTTCTTGGGCCAAATTTAAAAATGAGCAGAGGGGAATGCAATCTTGTCCAAGGGCCTCTTAGGACAGCTAAAGGGAGAGGCTCTACTTTTGATGGCAGCTTTCAGGCGGGCAGCGCAGAACAGCTCCGGTCTGTGTCATGTTGTCCACTGTGCCGTGTTTACTAGTGTGTCTTTGGCATGCCTTTTGCCTTCTCCCCTTAGAGGCCCTCAAAACAAGCATGATGTCTCGTGGTTCTCGTTCCCCTCTTTGTCACGTTCCGTGTCACGGGTGTCTGCACATATTTGTGCCGGAGCTGTTCTGCCCTGCCGCCAGGCCTGCTGCAATAGGACAAGCCCTGGGGAGTTGGAATTAGTAATGTGGGATGTACTTGAGCTCTAGATGCTCTTCCTAGACTGACATAAGGTGTTTGCAGCTTTTGAGTTATCCTGGTGGTGTTTGACATATGTTCTAACTTTCTTTCAGGTGCAGATGCATTCCAGGTGTGGCAGAGGGTCAGGGTTAGGAGGTGCCGGGCCTTCTTAGGAGCGCGGTGAGTAGCAGAGTGGTGGGGTTTTGGCCGATGCGGTGCCAAGGTCAGGCACTGATGTTTGGTTCTCTTTAATCTAGCTATCTGAGAGACACCAGCCCGGTGCCAGCAGGACCTTCCCAGCTGACGAGGTGGCCTTTCTCTGCACCTGAGACGGACTGGCATCCCCAGATGTCTGAGAGATAAGTAGAGGGCTGTGACCCACAGAGGGGATGAAGGCATGGTGCTGGTTTGGGAATTACTGGGAGGGGTTTTTGAGTCCGATTTGGAGGTGGGGGGTGTTCATGAAGTGGCCCCTTAGGCCCCATAGAAGCCACGTCTCACTTTTGATCCCAGTGCTGCGGTGTGCAGGGCAGAGCAGTCCCGGTGTGTCTCGTGTCACTTGTCTGTTGTGCATTATGTGTTGTTTGTGTATGCCATGTCTTTTACCTTAGGGGGGCCTGTCAGAAACCCTGGCATCCTTGTTAGCATCTGTGATCTCTGCATTCCCTGGCCTGGCAGCCAGGCCACAAAACTTTTGACTGGGGAGCTCAGACAGGCATCAGACTCTCTTCTCTCTTTGGAACCATCCAGTCAGGTGTCTTGTCAGGTCTTGTTCTGAGCTGTCCGGACAGCTATGCCCCACCTGGATCCATTGTGGTGGATTAGGACTTGTAAGAATGTGAGGGCAGGCAGAGGATTTTGACCATAGGATTCCTAGGCATCGATCTTTGCTGTTCTTGGAATAAATCCTTCAGTTACCTTCTTCCTCCAGGGTTCTCTGAGCTTCATCAGCTCACCATCAGTTTCAACTCGGTCATGTTCTTTTGCATTCTATCAGTCCTTGCGACCATTTTCGTTGCCGGAAGATTTCTGTCTGTGTGTTGTGTGCTTTGTTTGTCCTGTCCTGCCTGTCCTGTGTCACGGGTGTCAGCACACCTATGAGCCGGAGGTGCTCTGCCCTGCCGCATAGCCTGGTGCAATAGTAGAAATCCCGGGGACTTGGAATGTGTAATGTGGGGTGTAGTTGGACTCTAGGTGGGATTTGTAGATGGACACAGGATATCTGGAGCTCCTCAGTTATCCTGCAACAGTTTGACTCTTGTCCTACCTTTTTTTTCAGATTGAGATGGATTAAATCGGTGCCAGAGGGCCCCATCCCGTTGAGGGGATTGCCCCGAGCAGGTGAGGCCCCATTTGTCTCTGCAGCAGAAGTGTGTATGGTGACTGTGTTACCGCACTGTTCTTTGTCTTTCTTTTTAGGAAGTCAATCTGGATACCAGCAGCCAAGGTCAGCAGCGGAGAGAAGTGGTTCTTATTGCTCAGCTCTCAAGTACAACAATATTTCAGCGGATTGATCATGTTGCAAGAGAGGTCTGCCCAGTGTCAAGGATGATGTTTGAGATTGAAGCTTCAGGTGAGTTGAGGATTGTGACTAGGAGAGGGCGGGTGATCAGGTATCGAGTTAGGAGGTCTTGGGAGGGGGTTTGCAGGCAGCAGGGTGAGAAAGGGTGTTTATTTGAGGGCCCTCCCACACAAGGCTGTTCAGAAGCTTAGCAGAGGCATTCCCATGTCTCGCAGCACACAAGGTCATCCACTGCACTCACAGCAATGCCATTTAACTTTGCCTTTCTCTAACCCAGGTGCCACCCCTAATGAAGGCCACAGCCTTGGAATCAGGATGAAGCTGGAGCCTCAGGGAGCCAGGCACACTCAGGAGAGGGCAAGTAGCTGACTGGCTGGGATATGTCCCCCATAATTCTGGACTCATACTTTTGTTTTGGTTTTCTTTATTGTAGCTGACCAAGAGGCTAACGGGCTATCAGGGGCCCTCCGAGGCAGACTCATTTCAGGACCAATGTGGATTGCCATCACTCATCATCCAAAAGATAAGTTGGGGGCCTTGGCCTGGAGATGGGAGTGTAGCAGATTGGGAGTTTTTGGGCCAGATTTAACAAATAGCGGAGGCAGAAGCAATCTTGTCCAAGGGCATGTTAGGACAAATGAAGGGAGAGACTCTACTTTTGATGGCAGCTTTTAGGCGGGCAGTGCAGAACAGCTCCGGTCTGTTTGGTGTTGTCCCGTGTGCCTGTTACCTGCTGTGTCTTTGGGGTCCCTTTTGCCCTCTTCCCTCGAGGCCCTCACCGCAAGCATGATGTGTTGTGTTTCACGTCCCCCTGTTGGTCACGTTCCGTGTCACGGGTGTCTGCACATATTTGTCCCGGGGCTCTTTTGCCCTGCCGCCTGGCCTGCTGCAATAGGACAAACCATGGGGAGTTGAAATTTGTAATGTGGGATGTACTTGGGGTCTAGATGCTCTTCCTAGATTGATATAAGGTGTTTGCAGCTTTTGAGTTATCCTGGTGGTGTTTGACATATGTTCTAACTTTCTTTCAGGTGCAGATGCATTCCAGGTGTGGCAGAGGGTCAGGGTTAGGAGGTGCCGGGCCTTCTTAGGAGCGCGGTGAGTAGCAGAGTGGTGGGGTTTTGGCCGATGCGGTGCCAAGGTCAGGCACTGATGTTTGGTTCTCTTTAATCTAGCTGTCTGAGAGACACCAGCCCGGTGCCAGCAGGACCTTCCCAGCTGACGAGGTGGCCTTTCTCTGCACCTGAGACGGACTGGCATCCCCAGATGTCTGAGAGATAAGTAGAGGGCTGTGACCCACAGAGGGGATGAAGGCATGGTGCTGGTTTGGGAATTACTGGGAGGGGTTTTTGAGTCCGATTTGGAGCTGGGCGGTGTTCATGAAGTGGCCCCTTACGCCCCATAAAAGCCATGTCTCACTGTTGATCACAGTGCTGTGGTGCGCAGGGCAGAGCAGTCCCGGTGTGTCTCGTGTCCTTTGTCTGTTGTGCATTATGTGTTGTTTGTGTATGCCATGTCTTTTACCTTAGGGGGGCCTGTCAGAAACCTTGGCATCCTTGTTAGCATCTGTGATCTCTGCATTCCCTGGCCTGGCAGCCCGGCCACAGAACTTTTGACTGGGGAGCTCAGACAGGCATCAGACTCTCTTCTCTCTTTGGAAGCATCCAGTCAGGTGTCTTGCCAGGTCTTGTTCTGAGCTGTCCGGACAGCTGTGCCCCACCTGGATCCATTTTGGTGGATTAGGACTTGTAAGAATGTGAGGGCAGGCAGAGGATTCTGAGCATAGGATTCCTAGGCATCGATCTTTGCTGTTCTTGGAATAAATCCTTCAGTTAGCATCTTCTTCCTCCAGGGTTCTCTGAGCCTCATCAGCTGACCGTCAGTTTGAACTCAGTCATCTCCTTTTGCATTCTCTCAGTCCTTGCAACCATTTTCCTTGCCAAGAGATTTCTGTTCCTGTTGTGCCCCCGTTGTCTGTCCTGTCCTGTCTGTCCTGTGTCACGGGTGTCAGCACACCTATGAGCCGGAGGTGCTCTGCCCTGCCGCATAGCCTGGTGCAATAGTAGAAATCCCGGGGACTTGGAATGTGTAATGTGGGGTGTAGTTGGACTCTAGGTGGGATTTGTAGATGGACACAGGATATCTGGAGCTCCTCAGTTATCCTGCAACAGTTTGACTCTTGTCCTACCTTTTTTTTCAGATTGAGATGGATTAAATCGGTGCCAGAGGGCCCCATCCCGTTGAGGGGATTGCCCCGAGCAGGTGAGGCCCCATTTGTCTCTGCAGCAGAAGTGTGTATGGTGACTGTGTTACCGCACTGTTCTTTGTCTTTCTTTTTAGGAAGTCAATCTGGATACCAGCAGCCAAGGTCAGCAGCGGAGAGAAGTGGTTCTTATTGCTCAGCTCTCAAGTACAACAATATTTCAGCGGATTGATCATGTTGCAAGAGAGGTCTGCCCAGTGTCAAGGATGATGTTTGAGATTGAAGCTTCAGGTGAGTTGAGGATTGTGACTAGGAGAGGGCGGGTGATCAGGTATCGAGTTAGGAGGTCTTGGGAGGGGGTTTGCAGGCAGCAGGGTGAGAAAGGGTGTTTATTTGAGGGCCCTCCCACACAAGGCTGTTCAGAAGCTTAGCAGAGGCATTCCCATGTCTCGCAGCACACAAGGTCATCCACTGCACTCACAGCAATGCCATTTAACTTTGCCTTTCTCTAACCCAGGTGCCACCCCTAATGAAGGCCACAGCCTTGGAATCAGGATGAAGCTGGAGCCTCAGGGAGCCAGGCACACTCAGGAGAGGGCAAGTAGCTGACTGGCTGGGATATGTCCCCCATAATTCTGGACTCATACTTTTGTTTTGGTTTTCTTTATTGTAGCTGACCAAGAGGCTAACGGGCTATCAGGGGCCCTCCGAGGCAGACTCATTTCAGGACCAATGTGGATTGCCATCACTCATCATCCAAAAGATAAGTTGGGGGCCTTGGCCTGGAGATGGGAGTGTAGCAGATTGGGAGTTTTTGGGCCAGATTTAACAAATAGCGGAGGCAGAAGCAATCTTGTCCAAGGGCATGTTAGGACAAATGAAGGGAGAGACTCTACTTTTGATGGCAGCTTTTAGGCGGGCAGTGCAGAACAGCTCCGGTCTGTTTGGTGTTGTCCCGTGTGCCTGTTACCTGCTGTGTCTTTGGGGTCCCTTTTGCCCTCTTCCCTCGAGGCCCTCACCGCAAGCATGATGTGTTGTGTTTCACGTCCCCCTGTTGGTCACGTTCCGTGTCACGGGTGTCTGCACATATTTGTCCCGGGGCTCTTTTGCCCTGCCGCCTGGCCTGCTGCAATAGGACAAACCATGGGGAGTTGAAATTTGTAATGTGGGATGTACTTGGGGTCTAGATGCTCTTCCTAGATTGATATAAGGTGTTTGCAGCTTTTGAGTTATCCTGGTGGTGTTTGACATATGTTCTAACTTTCTTTCAGGTGCAGATGCATTCCAGGTGTGGCAGAGGGTCAGGGTTAGGAGGTGCCGGGCCTTCTTAGGAGCGCGGTGAGTAGCAGAGTGGTGGGGTTTTGGCCGATGCGGTGCCAAGGTCAGGCACTGATGTTTGGTTCTCTTTAATCTAGCTGTCTGAGAGACACCAGCCCGGTGCCAGCAGGACCTTCCCAGCTGACGAGGTGGCCTTTCTCTGCACCTGAGACGGACTGGCATCCCCAGATGTCTGAGAGATAAGTAGAGGGCTGTGACCCACAGAGGGGATGAAGGCATGGTGCTGGTTTGGGAATTACTGGGAGGGGTTTTTGAGTCCGATTTGGAGCTGGGCGGTGTTCATGAAGTGGCCCCTTACGCCCCATAAAAGCCATGTCTCACTGTTGATCACAGTGCTGTGGTGCGCAGGGCAGAGCAGTCCCGGTGTGTCTCGTGTCCTTTGTCTGTTGTGCATTATGTGTTGTTTGTGTATGCCATGTCTTTTACCTTAGGGGGGCCTGTCAGAAACCTTGGCATCCTTGTTAGCATCTGTGATCTCTGCATTCCCTGGCCTGGCAGCCCGGCCACAGAACTTTTGACTGGGGAGCTCAGACAGGCATCAGACTCTCTTCTCTCTTTGGAAGCATCCAGTCAGGTGTCTTGCCAGGTCTTGTTCTGAGCTGTCCGGACAGCTGTGCCCCACCTGGATCCATTTTGGTGGATTAGGACTTGTAAGAATGTGAGGGCAGGCAGAGGATTCTGAGCATAGGATTCCTAGGCATCGATCTTTGCTGTTCTTGGAATAAATCCTTCAGTTAGCATCTTCTTCCTCCAGGGTTCTCTGAGCCTCATCAGCTGACCGTCAGTTTGAACTCAGTCATCTCCTTTTGCATTCTCTCAGTCCTTGCAACCATTTTCCTTGCCAAGAGATTTCTGTTCCTGTTGTGCCCCCGTTGTCTGTCCTGTCCTGTCTGTCCTGTGTCACGGGTGTCAGCACACCTATGAGCCGGAGGTGCTCTGCCCTGCCGCATAGCCTGGTGCAATAGTAGAAATCCCGGGGACTTGGAATGTGTAATGTGGGGTGTAGTTGGACTCTAGGTGGGATTTGTAGATGGACACAGGATATCTGGAGCTCCTCAGTTATCCTGCAACAGTTTGACTCTTGTCCTACCTTTTTTTTCAGATTGAGATGGATTAAATCGGTGCCAGAGGGCCCCATCCCGTTGAGGGGATTGCCCCGAGCAGGTGAGGCCCCATTTGTCTCTGCAGCAGAAGTGTGTATGGTGACTGTGTTACCGCACTGTTCTTTGTCTTTCTTTTTAGGAAGTCAATCTGGATACCAGCAGCCAAGGTCAGCAGCGGAGAGAAGTGGTTCTTATTGCTCAGCTCTCAAGTACAACAATATTTCAGCGGATTGATCATGTTGCAAGAGAGGTCTGCCCAGTGTCAAGGATGATGTTTGAGATTGAAGCTTCAGGTGAGTTGAGGATTGTGACTAGGAGAGGGCGGGTGATCAGGTATCGAGTTAGGAGGTCTTGGGAGGGGGTTTGCAGGCAGCAGGGTGAGAAAGGGTGTTTATTTGAGGGCCCTCCCACACAAGGCTGTTCAGAAGCTTAGCAGAGGCATTCCCATGTCTCGCAGCACACAAGGTCATCCACTGCACTCACAGCAATGCCATTTAACTTTGCCTTTCTCTAACCCAGGTGCCACCCCTAATGAAGGCCACAGCCTTGGAATCAGGATGAAGCTGGAGCCTCAGGGAGCCAGGCACACTCAGGAGAGGGCAAGTAGCTGACTGGCTGGGATATGTCCCCCATAATTCTGGACTCATACTTTTGTTTTGGTTTTCTTTATTGTAGCTGACCAAGAGGCTAACGGGCTATCAGGGGCCCTCCGAGGCAGACTCATTTCAGGACCAATGTGGATTGCCATCACTCATCATCCAAAAGATAAGTTGGGGGCCTTGGCCTGGAGATGGGAGTGTAGCAGATTGGGAGTTTTTGGGCCAGATTTAACAAATAGCGGAGGCAGAAGCAATCTTGTCCAAGGGCATGTTAGGACAAATGAAGGGAGAGACTCTACTTTTGATGGCAGCTTTTAGGCGGGCAGTGCAGAACAGCTCCGGTCTGTTTGGTGTTGTCCCGTGTGCCTGTTACCTGCTGTGTCTTTGGGGTCCCTTTTGCCCTCTTCCCTCGAGGCCCTCACCGCAAGCATGATGTGTTGTGTTTCACGTCCCCCTGTTGGTCACGTTCCGTGTCACGGGTGTCTGCACATATTTGTCCCGGGGCTCTTTTGCCCTGCCGCCTGGCCTGCTGCAATAGGACAAACCATGGGGAGTTGAAATTTGTAATGTGGGATGTACTTGGGGTCTAGATGCTCTTCCTAGATTGATATAAGGTGTTTGCAGCTTTTGAGTTATCCTGGTGGTGTTTGACATATGTTCTAACTTTCTTTCAGGTGCAGATGCATTCCAGGTGTGGCAGAGGGTCAGGGTTAGGAGGTGCCGGGCCTTCTTAGGAGCGCGGTGAGTAGCAGAGTGGTGGGGTTTTGGCCGATGCGGTGCCAAGGTCAGGCACTGATGTTTGGTTCTCTTTAATCTAGCTGTCTGAGAGACACCAGCCCGGTGCCAGCAGGACCTTCCCAGCTGACGAGGTGGCCTTTCTCTGCACCTGAGACGGACTGGCATCCCCAGATGTCTGAGAGATAAGTAGAGGGCTGTGACCCACAGAGGGGATGAAGGCATGGTGCTGGTTTGGGAATTACTGGGAGGGGTTTTTGAGTCCGATTTGGAGGTGGGCGGTGTTCATGAAGTGGCCCCTTACGCCCCATAAAAGCCATGTCTCACTGTTGATCACAGTGCTGTGGTGCGCAGGGCAGAGCAGTCCCGGTGTGTCTCGTGTCCTTTGTCTGTTGTGCATTATGTGTTGTTTGTGTATGCCATGTCTTTTACCTTAGGGGGGCCTGTCAGAAACCTTGGCATCCTTGTTAGCATCTGTGATCTCTGCATTCCCTGGCCTGGCAGCCCGGCCACAGAACTTTTGACTGGGGAGCTCAGACAGGCATCAGACTCTCTTCTCTCTTTGGAAGCATCCAGTCAGGTGTCTTGCCAGGTCTTGTTCTGAGCTGTCCGGACAGCTGTGCCCCACCTGGATCCATTTTGGTGGATTAGGACTTGTAAGAATGTGAGGGCAGGCAGAGGATTCTGAGCATAGGATTCCTAGGCATCGATCTTTGCTGTTCTTGGAATAAATCCTTCAGTTAGCATCTTCTTCCTCCAGGGTTCTCTGAGCCTCATCAGCTGACCGTCAGTTTGAACTCAGTCATCTCCTTTTGCATTCTCTCAGTCCTTGCAACCATTTTCCTTGCCAAGAGATTTCTGTTCCTGTTGTGCCCCCGTTGTCTGTCCTGTCCTGTCTGTCCTGTGTCACGGGTGTCAGCACACCTATGAGCCGGAGGTGCTCTGCCCTGCCGCATAGCCTGGTGCAATAGTAGAAATCCCGGGGACTTGGAATGTGTAATGTGGGGTGTAGTTGGACTCTAGGTGGGATTTGTAGATGGACACAGGATATCTGGAGCTCCTCAGTTATCCTGCAACAGTTTGACTCTTGTCCTACCTTTTTTTTCAGATTGAGATGGATTAAATCGGTGCCAGAGGGCCCCATCCCGTTGAGGGGATTGCCCCGAGCAGGTGAGGCCCCATTTGTCTCTGCAGCAGAAGTGTGTATGGTGACTGTGTTACCGCACTGTTCTTTGTCTTTCTTTTTAGGAAGTCAATCTGGATACCAGCAGCCAAGGTCAGCAGCGGAGAGAAGTGGTTCTTATTGCTCAGCTCTCAAGTACAACAATATTTCAGCGGATTGATCATGTTGCAAGAGAGGTCTGCCCAGTGTCAAGGATGATGTTTGAGATTGAAGCTTCAGGTGAGTTGAGGATTGTGACTAGGAGAGGGCGGGTGATCAGGTATCGAGTTAGGAGGTCTTGGGAGGGGGTTTGCAGGCAGCAGGGTGAGAAAGGGTGTTTATTTGAGGGCCCTCCCACACAAGGCTGTTCAGAAGCTTAGCAGAGGCATTCCCATGTCTCGCAGCACACAAGGTCATCCACTGCACTCACAGCAATGCCATTTAACTTTGCCTTTCTCTAACCCAGGTGCCACCCCTAATGAAGGCCACAGCCTTGGAATCAGGATGAAGCTGGAGCCTCAGGGAGCCAGGCACACTCAGGAGAGGGCAAGTAGCTGACTGGCTGGGATATGTCCCCCATAATTCTGGACTCATACTTTTGTTTTGGTTTTCTTTATTGTAGCTGACCAAGAGGCTAACGGGCTATCAGGGGCCCTCCGAGGCAGACTCATTTCAGGACCAATGTGGATTGCCATCACTCATCATCCAAAAGATAAGTTGGGGGCCTTGGCCTGGAGATGGGAGTGTAGCAGATTGGGAGTTTTTGGGCCAGATTTAACAAATAGCGGAGGCAGAAGCAATCTTGTCCAAGGGCATGTTAGGACAAATGAAGGGAGAGACTCTACTTTTGATGGCAGCTTTTAGGCGGGCAGTGCAGAACAGCTCCGGTCTGTTTGGTGTTGTCCCGTGTGCCTGTTACCTGCTGTGTCTTTGGGGTCCCTTTTGCCCTCTTCCCTCGAGGCCCTCACCGCAAGCATGATGTGTTGTGTTTCACGTCCCCCTGTTGGTCACGTTCCGTGTCACGGGTGTCTGCACATATTTGTCCCGGGGCTCTTTTGCCCTGCCGCCTGGCCTGCTGCAATAGGACAAACCATGGGGAGTTGAAATTTGTAATGTGGGATGTACTTGGGGTCTAGATGCTCTTCCTAGATTGATATAAGGTGTTTGCAGCTTTTGAGTTATCCTGGTGGTGTTTGACATATGTTCTAACTTTCTTTCAGGTGCAGATGCATTCCAGGTGTGGCAGAGGGTCAGGGTTAGGAGGTGCCGGGCCTTCTTAGGAGCGCGGTGAGTAGCAGAGTGGTGGGGTTTTGGCCGATGCGGTGCCAAGGTCAGGCACTGATGTTTGGTTCTCTTTAATCTAGCTGTCTGAGAGACACCAGCCCGGTGCCAGCAGGACCTTCCCAGCTGACGAGGTGGCCTTTCTCTGCACCTGAGACGGACTGGCATCCCCAGATGTCTGAGAGATAAGTAGAGGGCTGTGACCCACAGAGGGGATGAAGGCATGGTGCTGGTTTGGGAATTACTGGGAGGGGTTTTTGAGTCCGATTTGGAGGTGGGCGGTGTTCATGAAGTGGCCCCTTACGCCCCATAAAAGCCATGTCTCACTGTTGATCACAGTGCTGTGGTGCGCAGGGCAGAGCAGTCCCGGTGTGTCTCGTGTCCTTTGTCTGTTGTGCATTATGTGTTGTTTGTGTATGCCATGTCTTTTACCTTAGGGGGGCCTGTCAGAAACCTTGGCATCCTTGTTAGCATCTGTGATCTCTGCATTCCCTGGCCTGGCAGCCCGGCCACAGAACTTTTGACTGGGGAGCTCAGACAGGCATCAGACTCTCTTCTCTCTTTGGAAGCATCCAGTCAGGTGTCTTGCCAGGTCTTGTTCTGAGCTGTCCGGACAGCTGTGCCCCACCTGGATCCATTTTGGTGGATTAGGACTTGTAAGAATGTGAGGGCAGGCAGAGGATTCTGAGCATAGGATTCCTAGGCATCGATCTTTGCTGTTCTTGGAATAAATCCTTCAGTTAGCATCTTCTTCCTCCAGGGTTCTCTGAGCCTCATCAGCTGACCGTCAGTTTGAACTCAGTCATCTCCTTTTGCATTCTCTCAGTCCTTGCAACCATTTTCCTTGCCAAGAGATTTCTGTTCCTGTTGTGCCCCCGTTGTCTGTCCTGTCCTGTCTGTCCTGTGTCACGGGTGTCAGCACACCTATGAGCCGGAGGTGCTCTGCCCTGCCGCATAGCCTGGTGCAATAGTAGAAATCCCGGGGACTTGGAATGTGTAATGTGGGGTGTAGTTGGACTCTAGGTGGGATTTGTAGATGGACACAGGATATCTGGAGCTCCTCAGTTATCCTGCAACAGTTTGACTCTTGTCCTACCTTTTTTTTCAGATTGAGATGGATTAAATCGGTGCCAGAGGGCCCCATCCCGTTGAGGGGATTGCCCCGAGCAGGTGAGGCCCCATTTGTCTCTGCAGCAGAAGTGTGTATGGTGACTGTGTTACCGCACTGTTCTTTGTCTTTCTTTTTAGGAAGTCAATCTGGATACCAGCAGCCAAGGTCAGCAGCGGAGAGAAGTGGTTCTTATTGCTCAGCTCTCAAGTACAACAATATTTCAGCGGATTGATCATGTTGCAAGAGAGGTCTGCCCAGTGTCAAGGATGATGTTTGAGATTGAAGCTTCAGGTGAGTTGAGGATTGTGACTAGGAGAGGGCGGGTGATCAGGTATCGAGTTAGGAGGTCTTGGGAGGGGGTTTGCAGGCAGCAGGGTGAGAAAGGGTGTTTATTTGAGGGCCCTCCCACACAAGGCTGTTCAGAAGCTTAGCAGAGGCATTCCCATGTCTCGCAGCACACAAGGTCATCCACTGCACTCACAGCAATGCCATTTAACTTTGCCTTTCTCTAACCCAGGTGCCACCCCTAATGAAGGCCACAGCCTTGGAATCAGGATGAAGCTGGAGCCTCAGGGAGCCAGGCACACTCAGGAGAGGGCAAGTAGCTGACTGGCTGGGATATGTCCCCCATAATTCTGGACTCATACTTTTGTTTTGGTTTTCTTTATTGTAGCTGACCAAGAGGCTAACGGGCTATCAGGGGCCCTCCGAGGCAGACTCATTTCAGGACCAATGTGGATTGCCATCACTCATCATCCAAAAGATAAGTTGGGGGCCTTGGCCTGGAGATGGGAGTGTAGCAGATTGGGAGTTTTTGGGCCAGATTTAACAAATAGCGGAGGCAGAAGCAATCTTGTCCAAGGGCATGTTAGGACAAATGAAGGGAGAGACTCTACTTTTGATGGCAGCTTTTAGGCGGGCAGTGCAGAACAGCTCCGGTCTGTTTGGTGTTGTCCCGTGTGCCTGTTACCTGCTGTGTCTTTGGGGTCCCTTTTGCCCTCTTCCCTCGAGGCCCTCACCGCAAGCATGATGTGTTGTGTTTCACGTCCCCCTGTTGGTCACGTTCCGTGTCACGGGTGTCTGCACATATTTGTCCCGGGGCTCTTTTGCCCTGCCGCCTGGCCTGCTGCAATAGGACAAACCATGGGGAGTTGAAATTTGTAATGTGGGATGTACTTGGGGTCTAGATGCTCTTCCTAGATTGATATAAGGTGTTTGCAGCTTTTGAGTTATCCTGGTGGTGTTTGACATATGTTCTAACTTTCTTTCAGGTGCAGATGCATTCCAGGTGTGGCAGAGGGTCAGGGTTAGGAGGTGCCGGGCCTTCTTAGGAGCGCGGTGAGTAGCAGAGTGGTGGGGTTTTGGCCGATGCGGTGCCAAGGTCAGGCACTGATGTTTGGTTCTCTTTAATCTAGCTGTCTGAGAGACACCAGCCCGGTGCCAGCAGGACCTTCCCAGCTGACGAGGTGGCCTTTCTCTGCACCTGAGACGGACTGGCATCCCCAGATGTCTGAGAGATAAGTAGAGGGCTGTGACCCACAGAGGGGATGAAGGCATGGTGCTGGTTTGGGAATTACTGGGAGGGGTTTTTGAGTCCGATTTGGAGGTGGGCGGTGTTCATGAAGTGGCCCCTTACGCCCCATAAAAGCCATGTCTCACTGTTGATCACAGTGCTGTGGTGCGCAGGGCAGAGCAGTCCCGGTGTGTCTCGTGTCCTTTGTCTGTTGTGCATTATGTGTTGTTTGTGTATGCCATGTCTTTTACCTTAGGGGGGCCTGTCAGAAACCTTGGCATCCTTGTTAGCATCTGTGATCTCTGCATTCCCTGGCCTGGCAGCCCGGCCACAGAACTTTTGACTGGGGAGCTCAGACAGGCATCAGACTCTCTTCTCTCTTTGGAAGCATCCAGTCAGGTGTCTTGCCAGGTCTTGTTCTGAGCTGTCCGGACAGCTGTGCCCCACCTGGATCCATTTTGGTGGATTAGGACTTGTAAGAATGTGAGGGCAGGCAGAGGATTCTGAGCATAGGATTCCTAGGCATCGATCTTTGCTGTTCTTGGAATAAATCCTTCAGTTAGCATCTTCTTCCTCCAGGGTTCTCTGAGCCTCATCAGCTGACCGTCAGTTTGAACTCAGTCATCTCCTTTTGCATTCTCTCAGTCCTTGCAACCATTTTCCTTGCCAAGAGATTTCTGTTCCTGTTGTGCCCCCGTTGTCTGTCCTGTCCTGTCTGTCCTGTGTCACGGGTGTCAGCACACCTATGAGCCGGAGGTGCTCTGCCCTGCCGCATAGCCTGGTGCAATAGTAGAAATCCCGGGGACTTGGAATGTGTAATGTGGGGTGTAGTTGGACTCTAGGTGGGATTTGTAGATGGACACAGGATATCTGGAGCTCCTCAGTTATCCTGCAACAGTTTGACTCTTGTCCTACCTTTTTTTTCAGATTGAGATGGATTAAATCGGTGCCAGAGGGCCCCATCCCGTTGAGGGGATTGCCCCGAGCAGGTGAGGCCCCATTTGTCTCTGCAGCAGAAGTGTGTATGGTGACTGTGTTACCGCACTGTTCTTTGTCTTTCTTTTTAGGAAGTCAATCTGGATACCAGCAGCCAAGGTCAGCAGCGGAGAGAAGTGGTTCTTATTGCTCAGCTCTCAAGTACAACAATATTTCAGCGGATTGATCATGTTGCAAGAGAGGTCTGCCCAGTGTCAAGGATGATGTTTGAGATTGAAGCTTCAGGTGAGTTGAGGATTGTGACTAGGAGAGGGCGGGTGATCAGGTATCGAGTTAGGAGGTCTTGGGAGGGGGTTTGCAGGCAGCAGGGTGAGAAAGGGTGTTTATTTGAGGGCCCTCCCACACAAGGCTGTTCAGAAGCTTAGCAGAGGCATTCCCATGTCTCGCAGCACACAAGGTCATCCACTGCACTCACAGCAATGCCATTTAACTTTGCCTTTCTCTAACCCAGGTGCCACCCCTAATGAAGGCCACAGCCTTGGAATCAGGATGAAGCTGGAGCCTCAGGGAGCCAGGCACACTCAGGAGAGGGCAAGTAGCTGACTGGCTGGGATATGTCCCCCATAATTCTGGACTCATACTTTTGTTTTGGTTTTCTTTATTGTAGCTGACCAAGAGGCTAACGGGCTATCAGGGGCCCTCCGAGGCAGACTCATTTCAGGACCAATGTGGATTGCCATCACTCATCATCCAAAAGATAAGTTGGGGGCCTTGGCCTGGAGATGGGAGTGTAGCAGATTGGGAGTTTTTGGGCCAGATTTAACAAATAGCGGAGGCAGAAGCAATCTTGTCCAAGGGCATGTTAGGACAAATGAAGGGAGAGACTCTACTTTTGATGGCAGCTTTTAGGCGGGCAGTGCAGAACAGCTCCGGTCTGTTTGGTGTTGTCCCGTGTGCCTGTTACCTGCTGTGTCTTTGGGGTCCCTTTTGCCCTCTTCCCTCGAGGCCCTCACCGCAAGCATGATGTGTTGTGTTTCACGTCCCCCTGTTGGTCACGTTCCGTGTCACGGGTGTCTGCACATATTTGTCCCGGGGCTCTTTTGCCCTGCCGCCTGGCCTGCTGCAATAGGACAAACCATGGGGAGTTGAAATTTGTAATGTGGGATGTACTTGGGGTCTAGATGCTCTTCCTAGATTGATATAAGGTGTTTGCAGCTTTTGAGTTATCCTGGTGGTGTTTGACATATGTTCTAACTTTCTTTCAGGTGCAGATGCATTCCAGGTGTGGCAGAGGGTCAGGGTTAGGAGGTGCCGGGCCTTCTTAGGAGCGCGGTGAGTAGCAGAGTGGTGGGGTTTTGGCCGATGCGGTGCCAAGGTCAGGCACTGATGTTTGGTTCTCTTTAATCTAGCTGTCTGAGAGACACCAGCCCGGTGCCAGCAGGACCTTCCCAGCTGACGAGGTGGCCTTTCTCTGCACCTGAGACGGACTGGCATCCCCAGATGTCTGAGAGATAAGTAGAGGGCTGTGACCCACAGAGGGGATGAAGGCATGGTGCTGGTTTGGGAATTACTGGGAGGGGTTTTTGAGTCCGATTTGGAGCTGGGCGGTGTTCATGAAGTGGCCCCTTACGCCCCATAAAAGCCATGTCTCACTGTTGATCACAGTGCTGTGGTGCGCAGGGCAGAGCAGTCCCGGTGTGTCTCGTGTCCTTTGTCTGTTGTGCATTATGTGTTGTTTGTGTATGCCATGTCTTTTACCTTAGGGGGGCCTGTCAGAAACCTTGGCATCCTTGTTAGCATCTGTGATCTCTGCATTCCCTGGCCTGGCAGCCCGGCCACAGAACTTTTGACTGGGGAGCTCAGACAGGCATCAGACTCTCTTCTCTCTTTGGAAGCATCCAGTCAGGTGTCTTGCCAGGTCTTGTTCTGAGCTGTCCGGACAGCTGTGCCCCACCTGGATCCATTTTGGTGGATTAGGACTTGTAAGAATGTGAGGGCAGGCAGAGGATTCTGAGCATAGGATTCCTAGGCATCGATCTTTGCTGTTCTTGGAATAAATCCTTCAGTTAGCATCTTCTTCCTCCAGGGTTCTCTGAGCCTCATCAGCTGACCGTCAGTTTGAACTCAGTCATCTCCTTTTGCATTCTCTCAGTCCTTGCAACCATTTTCCTTGCCAAGAGATTTCTGTTCCTGTTGTGCCCCCGTTGTCTGTCCTGTCCTGTCTGTCCTGTGTCACGGGTGTCAGCACACCTATGAGCCGGAGGTGCTCTGCCCTGCCGCATAGCCTGGTGCAATAGTAGAAATCCCGGGGACTTGGAATGTGTAATGTGGGGTGTAGTTGGACTCTAGGTGGGATTTGTAGATGGACACAGGATATCTGGAGCTCCTCAGTTATCCTGCAACAGTTTGACTCTTGTCCTACCTTTTTTTTCAGATTGAGATGGATTAAATCGGTGCCAGAGGGCCCCATCCCGTTGAGGGGATTGCCCCGAGCAGGTGAGGCCCCATTTGTCTCTGCAGCAGAAGTGTGTATGGTGACTGTGTTACCGCACTGTTCTTTGTCTTTCTTTTTAGGAAGTCAATCTGGATACCAGCAGCCAAGGTCAGCAGCGGAGAGAAGTGGTTCTTATTGCTCAGCTCTCAAGTACAACAATATTTCAGCGGATTGATCATGTTGCAAGAGAGGTCTGCCCAGTGTCAAGGATGATGTTTGAGATTGAAGCTTCAGGTGAGTTGAGGATTGTGACTAGGAGAGGGCGGGTGATCAGGTATCGAGTTAGGAGGTCTTGGGAGGGGGTTTGCAGGCAGCAGGGTGAGAAAGGGTGTTTATTTGAGGGCCCTCCCACACAAGGCTGTTCAGAAGCTTAGCAGAGGCATTCCCATGTCTCGCAGCACACAAGGTCATCCACTGCACTCACAGCAATGCCATTTAACTTTGCCTTTCTCTAACCCAGGTGCCACCCCTAATGAAGGCCACAGCCTTGGAATCAGGATGAAGCTGGAGCCTCAGGGAGCCAGGCACACTCAGGAGAGGGCAAGTAGCTGACTGGCTGGGATATGTCCCCCATAATTCTGGACTCATACTTTTGTTTTGGTTTTCTTTATTGTAGCTGACCAAGAGGCTAACGGGCTATCAGGGGCCCTCCGAGGCAGACTCATTTCAGGACCAATGTGGATTGCCATCACTCATCATCCAAAAGATAAGTTGGGGGCCTTGGCCTGGAGATGGGAGTGTAGCAGATTGGGAGTTTTTGGGCCAGATTTAACAAATAGCGGAGGCAGAAGCAATCTTGTCCAAGGGCATGTTAGGACAAATGAAGGGAGAGACTCTACTTTTGATGGCAGCTTTTAGGCGGGCAGTGCAGAACAGCTCCGGTCTGTTTGGTGTTGTCCCGTGTGCCTGTTACCTGCTGTGTCTTTGGGGTCCCTTTTGCCCTCTTCCCTCGAGGCCCTCACCGCAAGCATGATGTGTTGTGTTTCACGTCCCCCTGTTGGTCACGTTCCGTGTCACGGGTGTCTGCACATATTTGTCCCGGGGCTCTTTTGCCCTGCCGCCTGGCCTGCTGCAATAGGACAAACCATGGGGAGTTGAAATTTGTAATGTGGGATGTACTTGGGGTCTAGATGCTCTTCCTAGATTGATATAAGGTGTTTGCAGCTTTTGAGTTATCCTGGTGGTGTTTGACATATGTTCTAACTTTCTTTCAGGTGCAGATGCATTCCAGGTGTGGCAGAGGGTCAGGGTTAGGAGGTGCCGGGCCTTCTTAGGAGCGCGGTGAGTAGCAGAGTGGTGGGGTTTTGGCCGATGCGGTGCCAAGGTCAGGCACTGATGTTTGGTTCTCTTTAATCTAGCTGTCTGAGAGACACCAGCCCGGTGCCAGCAGGACCTTCCCAGCTGACGAGGTGGCCTTTCTCTGCACCTGAGACGGACTGGCATCCCCAGATGTCTGAGAGATAAGTAGAGGGCTGTGACCCACAGAGGGGATGAAGGCATGGTGCTGGTTTGGGAATTACTGGGAGGGGTTTTTGAGTCCGATTTGGAGGTGGGCGGTGTTCATGAAGTGGCCCCTTACGCCCCATAAAAGCCATGTCTCACTGTTGATCACAGTGCTGTGGTGCGCAGGGCAGAGCAGTCCCGGTGTGTCTCGTGTCCTTTGTCTGTTGTGCATTATGTGTTGTTTGTGTATGCCATGTCTTTTACCTTAGGGGGGCCTGTCAGAAACCTTGGCATCCTTGTTAGCATCTGTGATCTCTGCATTCCCTGGCCTGGCAGCCCGGCCACAGAACTTTTGACTGGGGAGCTCAGACAGGCATCAGACTCTCTTCTCTCTTTGGAAGCATCCAGTCAGGTGTCTTGCCAGGTCTTGTTCTGAGCTGTCCGGACAGCTGTGCCCCACCTGGATCCATTTTGGTGGATTAGGACTTGTAAGAATGTGAGGGCAGGCAGAGGATTCTGAGCATAGGATTCCTAGGCATCGATCTTTGCTGTTCTTGGAATAAATCCTTCAGTTAGCATCTTCTTCCTCCAGGGTTCTCTGAGCCTCATCAGCTGACCGTCAGTTTGAACTCAGTCATCTCCTTTTGCATTCTCTCAGTCCTTGCAACCATTTTCCTTGCCAAGAGATTTCTGTTCCTGTTGTGCCCCCGTTGTCTGTCCTGTCCTGTCTGTCCTGTGTCACGGGTGTCAGCACACCTATGAGCCGGAGGTGCTCTGCCCTGCCGCATAGCCTGGTGCAATAGTAGAAATCCCGGGGACTTGGAATGTGTAATGTGGGGTGTAGTTGGACTCTAGGTGGGATTTGTAGATGGACACAGGATATCTGGAGCTCCTCAGTTATCCTGCAACAGTTTGACTCTTGTCCTACCTTTTTTTTCAGATTGAGATGGATTAAATCGGTGCCAGAGGGCCCCATCCCGTTGAGGGGATTGCCCCGAGCAGGTGAGGCCCCATTTGTCTCTGCAGCAGAAGTGTGTATGGTGACTGTGTTACCGCACTGTTCTTTGTCTTTCTTTTTAGGAAGTCAATCTGGATACCAGCAGCCAAGGTCAGCAGCGGAGAGAAGTGGTTCTTATTGCTCAGCTCTCAAGTACAACAATATTTCAGCGGATTGATCATGTTGCAAGAGAGGTCTGCCCAGTGTCAAGGATGATGTTTGAGATTGAAGCTTCAGGTGAGTTGAGGATTGTGACTAGGAGAGGGCGGGTGATCAGGTATCGAGTTAGGAGGTCTTGGGAGGGGGTTTGCAGGCAGCAGGGTGAGAAAGGGTGTTTATTTGAGGGCCCTCCCACACAAGGCTGTTCAGAAGCTTAGCAGAGGCATTCCCATGTCTCGCAGCACACAAGGTCATCCACTGCACTCACAGCAATGCCATTTAACTTTGCCTTTCTCTAACCCAGGTGCCACCCCTAATGAAGGCCACAGCCTTGGAATCAGGATGAAGCTGGAGCCTCAGGGAGCCAGGCACACTCAGGAGAGGGCAAGTAGCTGACTGGCTGGGATATGTCCCCCATAATTCTGGACTCATACTTTTGTTTTGGTTTTCTTTATTGTAGCTGACCAAGAGGCTAACGGGCTATCAGGGGCCCTCCGAGGCAGACTCATTTCAGGACCAATGTGGATTGCCATCACTCATCATCCAAAAGATAAGTTGGGGGCCTTGGCCTGGAGATGGGAGTGTAGCAGATTGGGAGTTTTTGGGCCAGATTTAACAAATAGCGGAGGCAGAAGCAATCTTGTCCAAGGGCATGTTAGGACAAATGAAGGGAGAGACTCTACTTTTGATGGCAGCTTTTAGGCGGGCAGTGCAGAACAGCTCCGGTCTGTTTGGTGTTGTCCCGTGTGCCTGTTACCTGCTGTGTCTTTGGGGTCCCTTTTGCCCTCTTCCCTCGAGGCCCTCACCGCAAGCATGATGTGTTGTGTTTCACGTCCCCCTGTTGGTCACGTTCCGTGTCACGGGTGTCTGCACATATTTGTCCCGGGGCTCTTTTGCCCTGCCGCCTGGCCTGCTGCAATAGGACAAACCATGGGGAGTTGAAATTTGTAATGTGGGATGTACTTGGGGTCTAGATGCTCTTCCTAGATTGATATAAGGTGTTTGCAGCTTTTGAGTTATCCTGGTGGTGTTTGACATATGTTCTAACTTTCTTTCAGGTGCAGATGCATTCCAGGTGTGGCAGAGGGTCAGGGTTAGGAGGTGCCGGGCCTTCTTAGGAGCGCGGTGAGTAGCAGAGTGGTGGGGTTTTGGCCGATGCGGTGCCAAGGTCAGGCACTGATGTTTGGTTCTCTTTAATCTAGCTGTCTGAGAGACACCAGCCCGGTGCCAGCAGGACCTTCCCAGCTGACGAGGTGGCCTTTCTCTGCACCTGAGACGGACTGGCATCCCCAGATGTCTGAGAGATAAGTAGAGGGCTGTGACCCACAGAGGGGATGAAGGCATGGTGCTGGTTTGGGAATTACTGGGAGGGGTTTTTGAGTCCGATTTGGAGCTGGGCGGTGTTCATGAAGTGGCCCCTTAGGCTCCATAAAAGCCACGTCTCACTGTTGATCCCAGTGCTGCGGTACGCAGGGCAGAGCAGTCCCGGTGTGTCTCGTGTCCTTTGTCTGTTTTGCATTATGTGTTGTTTGTGCATGCAATGTCTTTTACCTTAGGGGGGCCTGTCAGAAACCCTGGCATCCTTGTTAGCATCTGTGATCTCTGCATTCCCTGTCCTGGCACCCAGGCCACACATGCGGTTCTTATATCTGTCTCAGCTCCCCGGTCAAAAGTTCTCTCTTTGGAAGCATCCAGTCAGGTGTTTTGTCAGGTCTTGTTCTGAGCTGTCCGGACAGCTATGCCCCACCTGGATCCATTGTGGTGGATTAGGACTTGTAAGAATGTGAGGGCAGGCAGAGGATTTTGACCATAGGATTCCTAGGCATTGATCTTTGCTGTTCTTGGAATACATCCTTCAGTTAGCATCTTCTTCCTCCAGGGTTCTCTGAGCCTCATCAGCTGACCGTCAGTTTGAACTCAGTCATCTCCCTTTGCGTTCTCTCAGTCCTTGCAGCCATTTTCCTTGCCGAGAGATTTTTGTCTGTGTGTTGTGCCCTTTGTTTGTCCTGTCCTGCCTGTCCTGTGTCACGGGTGTCTGCACACATTTGTGCCGGAGCTGCTCTGCCCTGTTGCCTAGCCTGGTGTAATTGGAGTAATCCTGCGGACTTGGAATTTATAATGTTAGGTGTACTTGAACTCTAGATAATATTCTTAGGTCGATAGAAGGTTTTTGCAGATTTTGGGTTATCCTCCTGGTATTTGACCTATGTTCTTACTTTCTTTCAGGTGCAGGCGCATTGCATTCATGGCTGCGCACCCCATCCTGGGTGAGAGGGTTCCTGAAATCAGGTCAGTCAACAGTTGTCTGTGCAGGGTGTGTGGTAAGTGTGACCCTGTTACAGGTCTGTTCTTTGTCTTTATTTTTAGGATGCAAAGCTGGATCTCAGCAGTCAAGTTCAAGAAGGCAAGGTGAGCAGTGAACAGTAGCCTTCATTGTTGCTGAGGTCTCAATTCCCGGGGCAAGTCTAAGTCTCCATTCTTGTTTTTGTGCCTTAGTCAAGCCGCTCTGAGCACGTCAAGCCGCCATCCCCCACCAGATGACGGACCGGGTTCGCTGATCTTGTCAGCCCTGTCTTCTGGGTAGGGTCCGGATCCACTGAGGAATTCCGGTAAGTCAGGCAAGTAGGGATGAGGAGCATCGGTCCATGCAGTTTTCAGCAATCCTACATCATCTCCTGTCCTCTTCATGCAGGTGTACTCTGTGATGGTGGCATCGGTGTCTCAGCATGGCTGACGTGTGTGACTCCAGGCGATCGGCCATTGGTAGGATAACAGTGAGTAGCAGACTTGTGCCTTTTGGCCGATGCGGTGCCAAGATCAGGCACTGATGTTTGGTTTTCTTTAATCTAGCTGCCTGAGAGACACCAGCCCGGTGGCAGCAGGAACTCCGCAGCTGCTGAGGCGGCCTTGCTTTGCACCCGATACAGAGCAGTATCGCCAGATGTCTGTGAGATAAGTAGAGGGCTATGAACCACAGAGGGGATGAAAGTGGGGTGCTAGGTCAGACTCCCAGGGTGGGAGGTTTGAATTGGCTCTGGAGATGAGGGTAGCCAACATGTGGCCCCTTTGGCCTCATAAAAGCAAAGCCTCAGTTTTGGTTACGGTGCTGAGGTGGGCAGCAGGGCAGAGCAGTCCCGGTGTGTCTTATGTCCCTTGTCTTTTGTGTATTGTCTGTCTGGATATGTCATGTCTCTTTATCTTAGCACTATGAGGGGCCTCTCAGAAACATTTCCTAGCATCCGTGATCTCAGCGTTCTTTGCCCTGGCAGCCGTGCCACGGAACTCTTCACCCGGGAGCCCAGACAGGCATCAGAATTGCATCTCTTTTTAGAAGCAGCCTGTCAGAGGTCTTTTCAGGTCTTGTTCTCAGCTGTATGGACACTTGCACCCTGCAAGGTTCCGTTATGGCTGATTAGCACTTGTGAGCATGTGAGCTGAGTTACAGCATTGTGACTCTAGGGCTCCTGGGCATTCATCTTTGCAGTTCTTGGACTGAATCATTAAGTTTAGCATTTTCTTTTGCCAGGCATCTCTGAGCCTCATCAGCTCACCATCAGTCTAACCTTGGTCATCTCATTTTTCGTCTTATCAGTCCTTGCAGTCATTTTCCTTGCCTACAGGTTTCTGTGTGTGTTTTGTCCTTGTTGTTTGTCTCGTCCCGTCCCGTGTCACGGGTGTCTGCACACATTTGTGCCGGAGCTGCTCCGCCCTGCCCCGTAGCCGGGTGCAATCGGAGGCGTCTTGGGGGCTTGTATTTTGTGATGTCGGGTGTAGTTGGCCTCTAGATGGGATTTGTAAATGGACATGACATGTCGGGAGCCTCTAAGTTATCCTGCAGCCCTTTGACTTTTCTCTGAACTGTCTTTCAGATGCAGAAGGATCAAATCCAGGGCAGAGCCCCCATCTAGGGTGAGGGGATTCCCCCAAGCAGGTCAGTCACTGTTTTCCTCTGTAGAGGAAGCATAAATTATGGCTGTCACAGCTCTTTTGCCTTTCCTTTTAGGAAGTCAAGGCAGAGAGCTGCAGTCCAGGCCAGTGGGCAAGGTGAGCATTGCGTAGCGTACACACGCAGTTTTATTCCTGAGGTCTCAGTTTCTGGCGCAGCTCTGACTATCTCCTCTTGTTTTTTTTTCTTTTTTTTATTCTTTTAGGTGGTTCACTTGTGATCTATCCCGGCCGAGGCTGCTCATGCCAGGTGGGTGCAAACCTAAGGTATTGGTGTGGTATACTTGTCACGGTAGGGAGGTTGTGTTTTCCCAGTGTCTCAGCATGCTTTTTTGCTTTGTTTCCTTGCAGGTGCTGTACCTCCCCTAAGCATGACCAAGGAACAGAGGAGGGCAGGTGAGTCGGTGTTTAGGCAGGCTGAGTCATAGGGGAGCGTTATGCAGCAGCATGCTAAGCGTGTATATTTTCTTTTTGCAGGTGTCTTCTGGGCACCCTCCTGAGTCAAATCAAGTTTTGAGGTGAGCCGGGGCAGCGGTGCGGAGGAGTCCCGGGGATTACTGTTTTTGAGGGCAATAGTCACCTTTTCTGTTGTATCTTAGGTACCCTGAGCAGGCTCGTAGCCACAGCTGGGAAGTGGCAGCACCGAATCACACACATCGAGAACATCTCAACGCGCACGTCCGATCGAGGATGGATTTTGTCCGCTCGTGTTCCAAAAGCTAAGTGTTGGGGCAGCGGTCAGGAGAAGGGGAAAAGCCTTTACTATCACAGGGGGCAGTTTCACATCAGCTTAGCTGAGAGGTCTGTAGTGGGATGGGCTCTTTGGAATTAAAGAGAGAGGGTTTGTCCTCAGCCTCACGAGAGCCTTTGCCAGGCAGGGCAGTTCCGACCCATCTCCACGTTCTCGTGGACTTTGCGTCGTCAGTTTTCCTCGACTCGGCATCGTCACGGCCGTTTCCCCCGAGGGGCTCGCCTTCGGGTCCGGAGCTATCGCCACGGTCATCCGGCACACCGCTTCCTTCCGTCGGCTGGCCGAGCGTCTCGAGGGTCTTCCTAACTGCTTTGACACTAACTTCTTTTTGCGAGCTACATTTCATCATCACGTGCCATCATCATAGGTCTTCCTTTCCTGTGGCTCATCTTGTGTTTGCAATATCAGATCCCTAAGGGGAAAGTTCCCGCTTGCCTTTGCATTAGGTCATCTGCGTCTGTGTTATGTTGTGTGTGTCCATTGTCTCACGCCCAAGGCCTTTCTTACATCTTGACGCTTTGTCGGCACTAATCCGTGCCATATTGCCTATGTTCTCCTCATGTGCCTTTCTGGATATTCCTTATTCTGCCCTCTTTATATTTTTACTCTCTGAGCCAGGTAGGATTAGAGAAGATGTTCTCATCTGTCTTCCTTCTCACTACCAGCTTTGGTAGTGCCTTTTTTCCCAATGACATTTTTTTGGACTTCTAGAGCGGTGTCTTATACCCTCCTGACGTGACTGCAGTAGTTCTATAGGTTCCATCTTCTGAAAGGGTATAGGTCTCAGGACTTCATCTTCCAGAGTGATCTTAAGTCCTGTTTAATATTGTATCTATCTACCTATATTGTGTGTACCTGTGTTGGCATATATTGTATGTACTTATATTGTATGTACCTGTGTTGGCATATATTGTATGTACTTATATTGTATGTACCTGTGTTGGCTTATACTGTATGTACTTATGTTGCATGTACCTGTGTTGGCTTATCTAGCATGTACCTGTGTTGGCTTATAGTGTATGTACTTATCTTGCATGTACCTGTGTTGGCTTATACTGTATGTACTTATATTGTATGTACTTGTGTCGGCTTATATTGCATGTACTTGTGTCAGCTTTTACTGTATGCACTTAGGTTGCATGTACCTGTGTTGGCTTATACTGTATGTACTTATATTGTATGTACTTGTGTTGGCTTATATTGCATGTACTTGTGTCAGCTTTTACTGTATGCACTTAGGTTGCATGTACCTGTGTTGGCTTATACTGTATGTACTCTATGTTGCATGTATGTCTGTTGGTTTATCTTGCATGTGTTAGCTTATAGTCTATGTACTTATCTTGCATGTACCTGTGTTGACTTATCCTGTATGTACTTATGTTGCATGTATGTCTGTTGGTTTATCTTGCATGTACCTGTGTTGGCTTATAGTCTATGTATTTATCTTGCATGTGCCTGTGTTGGCTTATACTGTATGTACTTATATTGTATGTACTTCTGTTGGCTTATCTAGCATGTACCTGTGTTGGCTTATACTGTATGTACTTATCTTGCTTGTACCTGTCTTGGATTATATTGTGTGTACCTGTGTTGGCTTCTACTGTATGTACTTATAATGTATGTAAGTGCATTGCCTTTTATTGTCTGCAATCGCACTTTGTGCATTGGCTTATATTGTGCGTACCTATGTTGTACCACTTATGGTCGGAGGTGCCCTGCCATGGCAGCTAGTCATAGTTAGGTGGAACAGGTATAGAAATTTTCCTGTTGCTTTGTGTTTTGTGGGATTTTGGGTAGAAAACTTATCGGTTCAGAGCGGGGACAATTCCTGGCTGTCAGATTGGCACTTGCTGACCACTTTCTGTTGTCTCACAGGTCCCTGAGCCTACCAATTTCCTTAATCTACCATTTGATGTCCGGGAGGGCCAGCCAGAAGATGCGTCGAAGCACGCTCTTCAGCGTCTCAGGTAAGGGCCGCAGCGAGCGTGTGAGTGGGCAGAGCGTGTGAGCATGTGTGAGAGCCTGTGGCTGTGTTTGTCTGTGTGTGCTAGTCTCTCTGTGTGTGAGCACAGGGTGAGTGGATTTAACCTTGTGTGTGTGACGTTTGCTTTTCAGGTTTTTCAACTCATTTTTAAATTTAGAATAAAAAATCCCCAGCTGGGGGGGTTTTTTTTTTTTCCCCCCGGCTGGGTTTTTTTTTCCTCGGTCCCGGTCGGTCCGTGAGGCGACGTTCATCGCCAAATTTCGGGCACGGAACGGCCAGGGACCGGGGTTTTTGTCAGGCAGGAGGATTTTTTGGGGGCTCCCGGGAGCCACGTTCCCGAGGAGCGGTGTGAATGTGTGGTGAGGGTTAGCGGAGCGGGTGATGTGGGAGGTAGTGTGGGTTTGTGTGTAAGCTGAAGTGTGTGTATGTGTGTGTGTGTGCGTGCCTGTTGAAGGTCTGTTGGGTTGTAACCTTGTATGCTGTTTGCTTTTCAGGTTTTTCAACTCATTTTTAAAATTAGAATAAAAAATCCCCAGCCGGGGGGTTTTTTTTTTTTTCCCCCCGGCTGGGTTTTTTTTTCCTCGGTCCCGGTCGGTCCGCGAGGCGACGTTCATCGCCAAAGTTTGGGCACGGAACGGCCAGGGACCGGGGTTTTTGTCAGGCAGGACGATTTTTTTGGAGGCTCCCGGGAACCACGGTCCCGTGGACCAATGATTGCTGGGGTTTAATTTAGTAGTTTTGGTGAGAGGGCTGGTGGGTTTGTGTGGTATTTAAAGCGAGTGTCTGTGGTGGGTGAGTGTTGTTTTCTCTGTGGTTTTGTTGTTTTGGGTTTCCTGTAATCATAGATTAACATGTAATGGAAATAGGAAAAGGTTATCAGTTTGTGTTAAGCTTTGTACTGCTTTGTACTGCTTTGTACTGCTTTGTACTGCTTTGTACTGCTTTGTACTGCTTTGTACTGCTTTGTACTGCTTTGTACTGCTTTGTACTGCTTTGTACTGCTTTGTACTGCTTTGTACTGCTTTGTACTGCTTTGTACTGCTTTGTACTGCTTTGTACTGCTTTGTACTGCTTTGTACTGCTTTGTACTGCTTTGTACGTGAATTAGATTTTATTGTTGTGTCTATGGATTGTATCTGTGCTTGCATTTGTATGCACTGTTTCTATGTCTCTGTCTTTTGCTGATTTCCTGTAATAAAGTTGAATCACCCCTAATAAAGATACCCCCTGCCCTTCCCTAAACCGCCCCTTCCCCCTACGGCTCCTGTCTTTTTTTGGTGTGGTTTTGTAATTTTTTTCCTCTGTGTTTCTTCCTTTTGCTCCTTACTTTCCTTTTCTATTTTTCACTTAACTTCCATCTGTCTCCCACCCTCTGTTTCTGTGTCTCACTCTTTCTGACGCTGTCTTGCTTCTGTAACTCTGTTCTATTTCTCTCTTTACTTTGCACCTTATTTCTTTTCCTTTATAACTTTCACCTGTCCTCTTCTTGCTTCTTTTTCTGTCTGCATTCTCCTTTTCCTTGGTTTGTCTGTTTTTGCTCTTAGTCTTTTCCTTTTTCACTCTACCCTGAGTTTTTGCTGTAACTCTAATCCTAACCACTTTTTTTCCCTTTTAACTCCCGTTCTTCAGTTTTTCCACCCTCCTTTTCTTTTCTGTCTCTGTCTTGGTTTCTCTCTCTGTGTTTTCTCCTCCTCTGTCTCTCTGACTTCTTTTTTTTCCTCTGTGTTCTTTTTTCTCTGTCTTTTCTTCTGTCTTTTTGTCTTTCTCTGTCTTCTTTTGTGTCTCTGTCATCTCTATTTTCTTTCTTCTCTCCTTTTTCTCCATATCCTTTCTTTTCTCTCTCTCTCTCTCTTTCTCTTTTCTCTCTATTTTTCTCTCTTTCTTTTCTGTCTTCTCTGACTTTTTTTCTTGTCTCTCTTAATCTTTTTTTGTCTCTTCTCTCTTTTTTTTCTCTCTCTCTCTCTTCTCTCTTTTCTCTCTCTTCTCTCTTTTCTCTCTTTTCTCTTTCTTTTCTCTCTCTCTCTCTCATTTCTTTCTATTTCTAACTTTGTTTTCCTTTCCAGCTTTCGTTTTAAAAAAGCAGCAGTAGAAACTTTCAGGCTCCCTGGGAGTAAAGCAAAAAAAGAAAAAATTATTAAACAAAGCATTTACTCCCAGGGAGCCTGAAAGTTTCTACTGCTGCACCAGACATATAGTTTTTCTTCTTTTTATATATAGTATATAGGGGACCCCACCCACCCCTAATCAGTACCCCCAGCTGCTGCCAATCACACCTGATGAGTCACACCTGTCACTAGGCACCATACCCAAGCACCCACCCGGTAATTAGTCCCCCACCCCGGCTGCCACTCCCCAGAGGCCACCCCCACCAGCAACGCACCACCCCCCATAACCAAGCACCCACCCCCTGTTGTCCCCGCCCACCCCTAGCTGCCACCCTTCCCAGACGCAGCCCCCATCCGTAGCTGCCATCCCGACTGCCGATCCACCAGCCCCCGTCACCAACCGCACCACCCCCTGTTGTTGGCCACAGCGCTGAAGCAGCGCCCCAAGCCGTCCCACTCCTCGTAGTGCAATTCTTACAACGCCCCGTTACAGCGCCCCCTGTCGTCCTCAGCACCACACTGCATACACAGCGCGACTACCGCGTGACGTCACGAGAGCGACACACCCCCACAAGGACCGCCCGAGGCATAGCCGTCCCTCCCAGTGCCCGATCGAAAACCCGGCACGCACCCCGCCCCCCACAAGCCACTCCCCGCCACGCCGCCGGCCGCACGCGAACCGGAATAGTCTTCCGCGGCCGCCGGGACCCTCGGAAACCCCCGGAAACCCCCAAAAACCCCCCCCCGAAACCCGAATGAGCAGGCCGGCCCCGGACGGCCGCCATCTTACCGGAAGTGACGTCATACCGCCGGGCGGCGCCATTTTGTCCCCGTACCACGTGCTCTCCTGGGCGCCGCCATGTTGTTTTTCCCGGAAGTAACCCCTGGGCGCGGCCATGTTGTTGCCGGAAGTGAGCGCCGGGCGCGGCCATGTTGTTGCCGGAAGCCACCTCCCGCGCGGCCATGTTGTTGCCGGAAGTTACCGCCGGGCGCGGCCATTTTGCTCCACATCACGTGACCGCCGCCATGTCGAAAAGAAATCACGTGACCGCATGGGGGCCGCCATCTTGGATTAGGGTTAGTTTTAACGATTAATTTCAACAATTAGGGCTGCTTTTACCAGGGTTTGGACACCAACCCCATCCCCATTTCCCTGACCTAACCCTAATTAGTCCACCCCCCACTGCTGCTACCCCCATACCCCCTTCCCTGACCTAACCCTAATTAGCCGTCCCCCAGCTGTTGCCACCCCCACCCCCAATTCCCTGACCTAACCCTAATTAGCCGTCCCCCAGCTGTTGCCACCCCCACCCCCAATTCCCTCCCCTAACCCTAATCAGTGCTCCTCCAGCTGCTGGTATCCCCATCCCCAAATCCCTACCCTAACCCTAATCAGAACCCCAACATTACATCCCCGTTCCCTAACCCTAACCCCAATGCCCTACCCTAACCCTAACCCAAGCACCAAACCCTAATCCCTAACCCTAAGTACCTTTATTTCAGGAGTACCTTTTTCCCAGAAGTACTCTTTTTCCCAGAGTACCACTATTTCAGGAGTACTCCTTTTTCCAGAGTACTCATTTCTTTGAGAGTACTCATTTTGCCAGAGTATCAATTTCTTCCAGAGTACTTGTTTTTCAGGAGTATACATTTTTCCATGAGTACTTATTTTTTCAGGAGTACCAATATTTTCCAGAGTACTCAATTTCCTGTGAGTATTAATTTTTTCAGAAGAACTAGGGTTAGGGTTAGGGTTAGGGGTTAGGGTTAGGGTTAGGGGTTAGGGGTTAGGGGTTAGGGTTAGGGTTAGGGGTTAGGGGTTAGGGTTAGGGTTAGGGTTAGGGTTAGGGTTAGGGCCTTTAGGGTTAGGGTTAGGGTTAGGGGTTAGGGGTTAGGGTTAGGGTTAGGGGTTAGGGGTTAGGGGTTAGGGTTAGGGTTAGGGGTTAGGGGTTAGGGTTAGGGTTAGGGTTAGGGTTAGGGTTAGGGTTAGGGCCTTTAGGGTTAGGGTTAGGGTTAGGGTTAGGGTTAGGGCCTTTAGGGTTAGGGTTAGGGTTAGGGTTAGGGTTAGGGTTAGGGTTAGGGCCTTAGGGTTAGGGTTAGGGTTAGGGTTAGGGTTAGGGTTAGGGTTAGGGTTAGGGTTAGGGTTAGGGTTAGGGTTAGGGTTAGGGTTAGGGTTAGGGTTAGGGTTAGGGTTAGGGTTAGGGTTAGGGTTAGGGTTAGGGTTAGGGTTAGGGTTAGGGTTAGGGTTAGGGTTAGGGGCGTTAGGGTTAGGGTTAGGGTTAGGGTTAGGGTTAGGGTTAGGGTTAGGGTTAGGGTTAGGGTCATTAGGGTTAGGGTTAGGGTTAGGGTTAGGGTTAGGGTTAGGGTCATTAGGGTTAGGGTTAGGGTTAGGGTTAGGGTTAGGGTTAGGGTTAGGGTTAGGGTTAGGGTTAGGGTTAGGGTTAGGGTTAGGGTTAGGGTTAGGGTTAGGGTTAGGGTTAGGGTTAGGGTTAGGGTTAGGGTTAGGGTTAGGGTTAGGGTTAGGGTTAGGGTTAGGGTTAGGGTTAGGGTTAGGGTTAGGGTTAGGGTTAGGGTTAGGGTTAGGGTTAGGGTTAGGGTTAGGGTTAGGGTTAGGGTTAGGGTTAGGGTTAGGGTTAGGGTTAGGGTTAGGGTTAGGGTTAGGGTTAGGGTTAGGGTTAGGGTTAGGGTTAGGGTTAGGGTTAGGGTTAGGGTTAGGGTTAGGGTTAGGGTTAGGGTTAGGGTTAGGGTTAGGGTTAGGGTTAGGGTTAGGGTTAGGGTTAGGGTTAGGGTTAGGGTTAGGGTTAGGGTTAGGGTTAGGGTTAGGGTTAGGGTTAGGGTTAGGGTTAGGGTTAGGGTTAGGGTTAGGGTTAGGGTTAGGGTTAGGGTTAGGGTTAGGGTTAGGGTTAGGGTTAGGGTTAGGGTTAGGGTTAGGGTTAGGGTTAGGGTTAGGGTTAGGGTTAGGGTTAGGGTTAGGGTTAGGGTTAGGGTTAGGGTTAGGGTTAGGGTTAGGGTTAGGGTTAGGGTTAGGGTTAGGGTTAGGGTTAGGGTTAGGGTTAGGGTTAGGGTTAGGGTTAGGGTTAGGGTTAGGGTTAGGGTTAGGGTTAGGGTTAGGGTTAGGGTTAGGGTTAGGGTTAGGGTTAGGGTTAGGGTTAGGGTTAGGGTTAGGGTTAGGGTTAGGGTTAGGGTTAGGGTTAGGGTTAGGGTTAGGGTTAGGGTTAGGGTTAGGGTTAGGGTTAGGGTTAGGGTTAGGGTTAGGGTTAGGGTTAGGGTTAGGGTTAGGGTTAGGGTTAGGGTTAGGGTTAGGGTTAGGGTTAGGGTTAGGGTTAGGGTTAGGGTTAGGGTTAGGGTTAGGGTTAGGGTTAGGGTTAGGGTTAGGGTTAGGGTTAGGGTTAGGGTTAGGGTTAGGGTTAGGGTTAGGGTTAGGGTTAGGGTTAGGGTTAGGGTTAGGGTTAGGGTTAGGGTTAGGGTTAGGGTTAGGGTTAGGGTTAGGGTTAGGGTTAGGGTTAGGGTTAGGGTTAGGGTTAGGGTTAGGGTTAGGGTTAGGGTTAGGGTTAGGGTTAGGGTTAGGGTTAGGGTTAGGGTTAGGGTTAGGGTTAGGGTTAGGGTTAGGGTTAGGGTTAGGGTTAGGGTTAGGGTTAGGGTTAGGGTTAGGGTTAGGGTTAGGGTTAGGGTTAGGGTTAGGGTTAGGGTTAGGGTTAGGGTTAGGGTTAGGGTTAGGGTTAGGGTTAGGGTTAGGGTTAGGGTTAGGGTTAGGGTTAGGGTTAGGGTTAGGGTTAGGGTTAGGGTTAGGGTTAGGGTTAGGGTTAGGGTTAGGGTTAGGGTTAGGGTTAGGGTTAGGGTTAGGGTTAGGGTTAGGGTTAGGGTTAGGGTTAGGGTTAGGGTTAGGGTTAGGGTTAGGGTTAGGGTTAGGGTTAGGGTTAGGGTTAGGGTTAGGGTTAGGGTTAGGGTTAGGGTTAGGGTTAGGGTTAGGGTTAGGGTTAGGGTTAGGGTTAGGGTTAGGGTTAGGGTTAGGGTTAGGGTTAGGGTTAGGGTTAGGGTTAGGGTTAGGGTTAGGGTTAGGGTTAGGGTTAGGGTTAGGGTTAGGGTTAGGGTTAGGGTTAGGGTTAGGGTTAGGGTTAGGGTTAGGGTTAGGGTTAGGGTTAGGGTTAGGGTTAGGGTTAGGGTTAGGGTTAGGGTTAGGGTTAGGGTTAGGGTTAGGGTTAGGGTTAGGGTTAGGGTTAGGGTTAGGGTTAGGGTTAGGGTTAGGGTTAGGGTTAGGGTTAGGGTTAGGGTTAGGGTTAGGGTTAGGGTTAGGGTTAGGGTTAGGGTTAGGGTTAGGGTTAGGGTTAGGGTTAGGGTTAGGGTTAGGGTTAGGGTTAGGGTTAGGGTTAGGGTTAGGGTTAGGGTTAGGGTTAGGGTTAGGGTTAGGGTTAGGGTTAGGGTTAGGGTTAGGGTTAGGGTTAGGGTTAGGGTTAGGGTTAGGGTTAGGGTTAGGGTTAGGGTTAGGGTTAGGGTTAGGGTTAGGGTTAGGGTTAGGGTTAGGGTTAGGGTTAGGGTTAGGGTTAGGGTTAGGGTTAGGGTTAGGGTTAGGGTTAGGGTTAGGGTTAGGGTTAGGGTTAGGGTTAGGGTTAGGGTTAGGGTTAGGGTTAGGGTTAGGGTTAGGGTTAGGGTTAGGGTTAGGGTTAGGGTTAGGGTTAGGGTTAGGGTTAGGGTTAGGGTTAGGGTTAGGGTTAGGGTTAGGGTTAGGGTTAGGGTTAGGGTTAGGGTTAGGGTTAGGGTTAGGGTTAGGGTTAGGGTTAGGGTTAGGGTTAGGGTTAGGGTTAGGGTTAGGGTTAGGGTTAGGGTTAGGGTTAGGGTTAGGGTTAGGGTTAGGGTTAGGGTTAGGGTTAGGGTTAGGGTTAGGGTTAGGGTTAGGGTTAGGGTTAGGGTTAGGGTTAGGGTTAGGGTTAGGGTTAGGGTTAGGGTTAGGGTTAGGGTTAGGGTTAGGGTTAGGGTTAGGGTTAGGGTTAGGGTTAGGGTTAGGGTTAGGGTTAGGGTTAGGGTTAGGGTTAGGGTTAGGGTTAGGGTTAGGGTTAGGGTTAGGGTTAGGGTTAGGGTTAGGGTTAGGGTTAGGGTTAGGGTTAGGGTTAGGGTTAGGGTTAGGGTTAGGGTTAGGGTTAGGGTTAGGGTTAGGGTTAGGGTTAGGGTTAGGGTTAGGGTTAGGGTTAGGGTTAGGGTTAGGGTTAGGGTTAGGGTTAGGGTTAGGGTTAGGGTTAGGGTTAGGGTTAGGGTTAGGGTTAGGGTTAGGGTTAGGGTTAGGGTTAGGGTTAGGGTTAGGGTTAGGGTTAGGGTTAGGGTTAGGGTTAGGGTTAGGGTTAGGGTTAGGGTTAGGGTTAGGGTTAGGGTTAGGGTTAGGGTTAGGGTTAGGGTTAGGGTTAGGGTTAGGGTTAGGGTTAGGGTTAGGGTTAGGGTTAGGGTTAGGGTTAGGGTTAGGGTTAGGGTTAGGGTTAGGGTTAGGGTTAGGGTTAGGGTTAGGGTTAGGGTTAGGGTTAGGGTTAGGGTTAGGGTTAGGGTTAGGGTTAGGGTTAGGGTTAGGGTTAGGGTTAGGGTTAGGGTTAGGGTTAGGGTTAGGGTTAGGGTTAGGGTTAGGGTTAGGGTTAGGGTTAGGGTTAGGGTTAGGGTTAGGGTTAGGGTTAGGGTTAGGGTTAGGGTTAGGGTTAGGGTTAGGGTTAGGGTTAGGGTTAGGGTTAGGGTTAGGGTTAGGGTTAGGGTTAGGGTTAGGGTTAGGGTTAGGGTTAGGGTTAGGGTTAGGGTTAGGGTTAGGGTTAGGGTTAGGGTTAGGGTTAGGGTTAGGGTTAGGGTTAGGGTTAGGGTTAGGGTTAGGGTTAGGGTTAGGGTTAGGGTTAGGGTTAGGGTTAGGGTTAGGGTTAGGGTTAGGGTTAGGGTTAGGGTTAGGGTTAGGGTTAGGGTTAGGGTTAGGGTTAGGGTTAGGGTTAGGGTTAGGGTTAGGGTTAGGGTTAGGGTTAGGGTTAGGGTTAGGGTTAGGGTTAGGGTTAGGGTTAGGGTTAGGGTTAGGGTTAGGGTTAGGGTTAGGGTTAGGGTTAGGGTTAGGGTTAGGGTTAGGGTTAGGGTTAGGGTTAGGGTTAGGGTTAGGGTTAGGGTTAGGGTTAGGGTTAGGGTTAGGGTTAGGGTTAGGGTTAGGGTTAGGGTTAGGGTTAGGGTTAGGGTTAGGGTTAGGGTTAGGGTTAGGGTTAGGGTTAGGGTTAGGGTTAGGGTTAGGGTTAGGGTTAGGGTTAGGGTTAGGGTTAGGGTTAGGGTTAGGGTTAGGGTTAGGGTTAGGGTTAGGGTTAGGGTTAGGGTTAGGGTTAGGGTTAGGGTTAGGGTTAGGGTTAGGGTTAGGGTTAGGGTTAGGGTTAGGGTTAGGGTTAGGGTTAGGGTTAGGGTTAGGGTTAGGGTTAGGGTTAGGGTTAGGGTTAGGGTTAGGGTTAGGGTTAGGGTTAGGGTTAGGGTTAGGGTTAGGGTTAGGGTTAGGGTTAGGGTTAGGGTTAGGGTTAGGGTTAGGGTTAGGGTTAGGGTTAGGGTTAGGGTTAGGGTTAGGGTTAGGGTTAGGGTTAGGGTTAGGGTTAGGGTTAGGGTTAGGGTTAGGGTTAGGGTTAGGGTTAGGGTTAGGGTTAGGGTTAGGGTTAGGGTTAGGGTTAGGGTTAGGGTTAGGGTTAGGGTTAGGGTTAGGGTTAGGGTTAGGGTTAGGGTTAGGGTTAGGGTTAGGGTTAGGGTTAGGGTTAGGGTTAGGGTTAGGGTTAGGGTTAGGGTTAGGGTTAGGGTTAGGGTTAGGGTTAGGGTTAGGGTTAGGGTTAGGGTTAGGGTTAGGGTTAGGGTTAGGGTTAGGGTTAGGGTTAGGGTTAGGGTTAGGGTTAGGGTTAGGGTTAGGGTTAGGGTTAGGGTTAGGGTTAGGGTTAGGGTTAGGGTTAGGGTTAGGGTTAGGGTTAGGGTTAGGGTTAGGGTTAGGGTTAGGGTTAGGGTTAGGGTTAGGGTTAGGGTTAGGGTTAGGGTTAGGGTTAGGGTTAGGGTTAGGGTTAGGGTTAGGGTTAGGGTTAGGGTTAGGGTTAGGGTTAGGGTTAGGGTTAGGGTTAGGGTTAGGGTTAGGGTTAGGGTTAGGGTTAGGGTTAGGGTTAGGGTTAGGGTTAGGGTTAGGGTTAGGGTTAGGGTTAGGGTTAGGGTTAGGGTTAGGGTTAGGGTTAGGGTTAGGGTTAGGGTTAGGGTTAGGGTTAGGGTTAGGGTTAGGGTTAGGGTTAGGGTTAGGGTTAGGGTTAGGGTTAGGGTTAGGGTTAGGGTTAGGGTTAGGGTTAGGGTTAGGGTTAGGGTTAGGGTTAGGGTTAGGGTTAGGGTTAGGGTTAGGGTTAGGGTTAGGGTTAGGGTTAGGGTTAGGGTTAGGGTTAGGGTTAGGGTTAGGGTTAGGGTTAGGGTTAGGGTTAGGGTTAGGGTTAGGGTTAGGGTTAGGGTTAGGGTTAGGGTTAGGGTTAGGGTTAGGGTTAGGGTTAGGGTTAGGGTTAGGGTTAGGGTTAGGGTTAGGGTTAGGGTTAGGGTTAGGGTTAGGGTTAGGGTTAGGGTTAGGGTTAGGGTTAGGGTTAGGGTTAGGGTTAGGGTTAGGGTTAGGGTTAGGGTTAGGGTTAGGGTTAGGGTTAGGGTTAGGGTTAGGGTTAGGGTTAGGGTTAGGGTTAGGGTTAGGGTTAGGGTTAGGGTTAGGGTTAGGGTTAGGGTTAGGGTTAGGGTTAGGGTTAGGGTTAGGGTTAGGGTTAGGGTTAG